>NC_081763.1:1475000-1485000 GCF_963082965.1 Carassius carassius
CGAAGGAGGCTGCAAAGAGAGGGCTATTTAAAGATCAGCCACTATAATCGCCAGTGCTTTATATAAGTAGGGAAGGAAACCTAAAAGCTTACAGCACCTGGTATTCCGAGGCGGTCTCCCATCCAAGTACTAACCAGGCCCAAACCTGCTTAGCTTCCGAGATCAGACGAGATCGGGCATAGCCAGGTTGGTATGGCCTTAAGCGAAGGAGGCTGCAAAGAGAGGGCTATTTAAAAATCAGCCACTATAATCGCCAGTGCATTATATAAGTAGGGAAGGAATCCCAAAAGCTTACAGCACCTGGTATTCCCAGGCGGTCTCCCATCCAAGTACTAACCAGGCCCAAACCTGCTTAGCTTCCGAGATCAGACGAGATCCGGCATAGCCAGGTTGGTATGGCCGTAAGCGAAGGAGGCTGCAAAGAGAGGGCTATTTAAAGATCAGCCACTATAATCGCCAGTGCTTTATATAAGTAGGGAGGGAAACCCAAAAGCTTACAGCACCTGGTATTCCCAGGCGGTCTCCCATCCAAGTACTAACCAGGCCCAAACCTGCTTAGCTTCCGAGATCAGACAAGATCGGGCATAGCCAGGTTGGTATGGCCATAAGCGAAGGAGGCTGCAAAGAGAGGGCTATTTAAAGATCAGCCACTACAATCGCCAGTGCATTATATAAGTAGGGAAGGAAACCCAAAAGCTTACAGCACCTGGTATTCCCAAAAGTACTAACCAGGCCTATTAGATAATTACTGAAAAAATCCAAAAGTACTAACCTGGCCCAAACCTGCTTACATTCTGAGGTCGGGCATTGACTCTTTTTTTTTTTTTTTTGCAAGATTATTGGACAATTAGTGAAAATTTCCAAAAGTACTAACCAGGCCTATTAGATAATTATTGAAAAAATCCAAAAGTACTAACCTGGCCCAAACCTGCTTACATTCTGAGATCGGGCATTGACTCTTTTTTTTTCTTTTGCAAGATTATTGGACAATTAGTGAAAATTTCCTAAAGTACTAACCAGGCCTATTAGATAATTACTGAAAAAATCCAAAAGTACTAACCTGGCCCAAACCTGCTTACATTCTGAGATCGGGCATTGACTCTTTTTTTTTTTTTTTTTGTCAAGATTATTGGACAATTAGTGAAAATTTCCAAAAGTACTAACCAGGCCTATTAGATAATTACTGAAAAAATCCAAAAGTACTAACCTGGCCCAAACCTACTTACATTCTGAGATCGGGCATTTACTCTTTATTTTTTTTGCAAGATTATTGGACAATTAGTGAAAATTTCCAAAAGTACTAACCAGGCCTATTAGATAATTACTGAAAAAATCCAAAAGTACTAACCTGGCCCAAACCTGCTTACATTCTGAGATCGGGCATTGACCCTTTTTTTTTTTTGCAAGATTATCGGACAATTAGTGAAAATTTAAAAAAGTACTAACCAGGCCTATTAGATAATTACTGAAAAAATCCAAAAGTACTAACCTGGCCCAAACCTGCTTAGATTTGGAGATCAGTTGAGATCGGGCATAGCCAGGATGGTATGGCCATAAGCGAAGGAGGCTGCAAAGAGAGGGCTATTTAAAGATCAGCCACTATAATCGCCAGTGCTTTATATAAGTAGGGAAGGAAACCCAAAAGCTTACAGCACCTGGTATTCCCAGGCTCACCCTCCTCTAAGTCCCTATACTGACCAATTATTGACCAATCATTGAGCGCCGTTGAGCAAGTTGAGCAGCTCAATCAACCAATCACTGAGCTCTGTTGAGCAGGCTGCTTCCTCAACCCACCTATCAGATGGCCGGACCGGATCAAGTGCATCATGTGAGTGACAAGCGTAAACAACACTACTATCATCAATGGACTGAGATCGGTGACAGTGAGATCGGTAACAGCAAACAAGAGGTAAGTCCAGTATATTCTCCAGTATATACATATAAATGTGTTCTAACAGTTTTTGAACTCGGACTTGTCACGCACTCGGGTGAATTTGTACTCGGACTTGTCACGGACTCGAACATTTTAGACTCGGAAAATTTGCCGAGTACAGTCGAGTCCGGGCACTGGATGACACAATATTTTATTATTCAAAAATGAAACGAAGCTAACGTTAGTGTTGTTTCAGTGTTGAGCATTGTAGCCAATCACAGACATGTATATTACGCGCATGAACGCAGTGGCAAATCAGAGGCGTTTTAGTCACCATGTGGAGAATTCACTCAAAATGTTCAGAATCAGCGCAAGCTTTATCCTTTCGCAAAAATCTCCTTATAAACAACAAAGTCTAGACGCGATGTAAATAAGAGATTCACTGCAGTGCGGACAACTTCAGTGTTTATGATGAGAGTTTCAGTGAGAGTGCAGAACGCGGTAAGTGGCGTAAGTGATGGCTTAAAGGGAGCGCTATTGACGATCTAAATAATAGTTTTGTGTTTCATGCTTCTAGAGGACCAGTGGTTACATTCACACTGTAAAGTTTGAGGAGTGTAACAGCATTTAAATGTGCAAGTGAACCCGCTAAATTATAGTCCTGTGAGTCATGAAATTGCGATGATTTGACATAGTAACCATAGCAACATGAGAACGTGATAACCATTGCAACATTTTGGGGTCTAATAATGTTATGATTTTTGTTACATTATACTTTAGTAATAAGTTTACATACACCTTGCAGAACCTCTAAAATGTTATTTTATTTATTTTTTAATAATACGGATCATAAAAACTTTTTTTTATATACTGCCCTGAAAAAGCTTTTTCACATGTACATTTAAATAGTTTAGGCCTGTTTTGTCTGGCTATCTCCACTAATCTAAACTTTTTTGTCTCATAGTAACTGATAAGTCATTAACAGTCAATAACATGTTTAAACACTGAAAACACAAGGCAATCAAAAATATAAAACCATTACCTTTTGAACTTTTAGCTAATCATATGAAATATCACATTAAAAGGTAAATCAGATAACATCCATAAAGATTACTCGGTACTTGTGTAGTATTTTTTTTTAATTACTAATATTTTACAAAATACCTTTTTACTTCTACTTTAAGTAATAGTAATAGCAGTACTGTTACTTGTGTACATGTTTTGCATCTCCTGGTCTTCCAGTGTTTAGTCCCCTGTACAGTTTGAAAAGAATTAACTAATCTGAATCTGTTTCTGTTTTATTACAACAGATAAAAAGCATGGATTTGGAGGGACACAAGTGCAGTGTATGTGGAAGTAGTTTCTCTGTGAAGTCCAACCTGACTCGGCACATGCAGCTTCATGGTCCAAAGGGACATGTGTGTGAAGTGTGTGGGAAAAGCTTCTCACTGAAACAGCAGCTGAGCAGCCACCAAAAACAGCACCTGTACCCATGCATCCGTCTGTACAGGCAGGGAGAGGCCAAGCTGCAGTGTACGGATGCAGCTAAGAGTGTGGCAGTGGCCCCCAGCAAAGCAGTAGACCCCAGCTGTCTGGATTCTGAAAAGGCGGAGGCTGCTGCAAAGAAAGCTGGAGGAGAAATGTGGAAAGGCCAGCTAGTTGTCACATTCGGCAAATATGCAGGACAGTCTTTCAGGTGGCTGCTCGAAAATGATGTTGGCTGGGTCATATGGCTGCTGTCTGAATATTGCCAGAAGGGTGAGAAGAACGATCTCCTAAAGTGGCAAAAGGAGCGATTGCTGCAGTATGCCAGAGAGTTCCCGCCTGTCACCTTTCATCTTGACAAACGCTTGGAGGTAACTTTGACCCGTTAACTGAGATTAAATTATATTTACTGTTTTGTTTATAAAAAAAAATGTAGTGCATGTGTAAATCAGTTAGGCACATATTAATGCACCTTCAATAGTAAAATCATCAATGTTTACTCTGCACAAAAGCTTGTGCTTTAGACATAGGAAGTGGTAACAGTGTAAGTACTTGTGTTTATGTGGTACAATACAACTCTGTATGTGTTTTTCTATAATTTCTTTATTTTCTGCATGAACAGGAGTCCAGGAAAGACAGAGGAAAGAAGGCTGAATCTACCCTTTCTAAGTTCCAGCAGGATCCTGAATATGCCAGGGATGCTGAATTGTTGGCAGCTGCTGGTAATTAACATTTAACACGCCATAACTCTATTTTAAAATTCATATAACATTTTCTCACTGATGTATTTCAAACATCTGACTAAATACACTGCTGAAATATCACACATTTTATGGCACCGATAATGACGACAGTAGGTTTAGTATTTCACTTTAATTTTCAGCAGGGTGAGGGATATTATCAAGCTAGCTGCCCCTTTTTTTAGTGTAACAGATTTAATGTCTAAATGCTTTGTTGGCATTTAGATAACACATACAAAAATCTATTTAATTTGTTTATGTGAAATGTGGGATTTTTTTAATTATATTACAATATTTTTTTACACTATTGCCTATATTTTTTGTAGCAGCTCTATACTAAAATGTTTGTATTAAATATCATTTGTATTCTCTAAAATTGGATCTGATAACATGGAAAATAGAAACAAACTTTGTTTATTGTGATAATGCTTGTGTTTGTCATTATATTCACATCTTAAGCAATGTGCTCAATACATTTTGTCTGATTTTTTTCTACAGAGACTGTCCTTGAAGAGTCTGAGGTAGCGGTCTCCACACAGCTGACCACCTGGGGAGAGCTCACACCAGCTGTGAGTCAGGACTCTTCCCACAGCCTCAGCACATCTCAGGGAAGACCTTCTTCCCCTGTTGACACCTCTGCCTCAGAAACTGGTAACATCTCGCTCGAGGGCTGGCAGAAATACTGGGAGCATCCACCTTCATCTACACAAGCCAATGGTATAGCTCCTCCTAACATCAAGTGGCTGAAATGTGATGAGATGTATGGTCTGTTTGAGAGGCCTTCCAGGTACAAGAATGCCAAAGGAGAGATTGTGGAGAGAAGGCTTTTAAAGGAGAAGATGGAATTCCACCCTCCCCCAACTCCTACTTCTGTCAAGGGAGGACTGCCCAACATGATGGCCTTTTTCACAACCCCTGCCTTCTTCTGGCGCCCAGTTGGTGTGATGCAAGCCAAGATCCGCTGCCCTAGCTCCAACTGCCCTGCACCACCAGGTGAATACCTTGAAAAGAAAGGCTTTGGTAGTTATGCCAGGCAAGTGTGTGGGATGAAGTACAATTACACCCTGTTGACGGAGAAGCTGAAGTGTTCACATTGTGAAAAGATGAGGCGGGCAGTGAGTAAGACACATAGTGACGCAGACAGTGAAGATGAAGATAGTCATCATGTTCAGCAGTACATTTGGCTGGCACACAGTCCCAAGATTCTGATGAACTTGGCCCCGGCCATCAGAAGCATGTTTCCTGCCATACTGTGTGGGAAGCGTGCTATTGACAAAGACGTGGTTACTCTTCTGAATGACAGGGTCAACAGTGTGTCCATGAACAAAGTCCAGAGAGTGCTGCAGCAGGGACATGATGAGTGGTATGTGGAGCGCCGTGACCTGTACCAGACTCTTCTGTATGAAGCCCACACAGCTGGATCTGCATCATCTCAGAAGAGCATCCTGTCCTTTGTCAAAGCTGCTGGTACTTACACCCCTCCTTTGCCCCGGACTCCCCTTCCTTGTGCCCGTGTGCTGAGGCGTGCACACATGATCATGGAGATGGAGAAGATGCCTGTGTACAGAGCCTCAGTCCTCAGTGTGACTGGAGAAATCCTCTGCATTGATGGTACAAGAAAAGTATGTGTATTGTATCAATTCATGAAGTTAAGCAGACTTAATATTTATTTAGTCCCTTTAAAGTGACTTGAGCCAGCTTATTGTTTTGAATAAGGGACTTTGGCCTCACTGTTCAGCGTTCAAATGTGATGGATACAAAATGTACATGCATTGTAATTCATATAAATCATATTGGACAGACAGGTTATTGTTAGAAATGATCAAATTAATGTTCTGCTTTGTGTTTTCCAGGTCCTTAAGAAGATATATGGTGATGGTCAGGGCACCATGCAGTATGTCACCAGTGTGCTGAACGAGTGGGGCCAGTTCTTGACCACAGTGGTGGTGGCAGCTGAGTCTGAGGGGTGTTACAGACGTATGACCAAAGGTCTGATGGGCCGCTTTGAACGAGCTAGGGCTCCTGCACCAACTGTCATATATGCAGATAACAACTGTTGTCGGTAGGTAATAACACATCCATATACCCTGACAAAATTTGTCATTCATTTAATGTTAAAAAAACAAAGAACACATGCTGAATTTATATTGTTTCAGTGACAGTGGTTCGTCCTTCCTGGAGAACCTGTTCGGGGACTGGGTGCAGAAGGGCACTGTGGTCAGACTGGACATTCGACACTGGCTGCACCGCTGGGATGCTGTTGTCATCAAACAGAGCCATGCCAAGTATGGGGTGTTCATGAGTGCCCTTGCAGGTGCAGTGCTGGCCTACTACAAGGACGATATGATGCTCCTAATCCAGGCAGTCAGGAAGGGCAACCAGGAGTTGTACTACAGTCTTTCAGACGAGGACATGATAGCCTTCCTCAAACCTCACCAGATCAGGTCCTTTGTCAGACGGATCACCCGTGGGGTTGAGGTTAAGTGTAATATTAATCCATGTATAATCTTTATGTATAAGAAGCTCAAAACATACTTCACTAAAATTAACTAAGTTGTCACACTACTATATTTCATTTTGGAAATACTTCCAATTATTGAAATAATTTCACATTTTAAGCGATATAACTATATAAAATAAATGTGAATGATTGTTACAGGAGACAGCTTCAGCAATTGAGTCCATCATTACGGAGTTCAAGGGACCTGCAGGCCTTGACATTGATGGAATCCACCTGTACAAATCAGCACAGGCAGTGGATTCTCACTGGGCAACTGCAAGCAAGCATCTTAGTTGTATGCAGGTGGGTAAACATTTTTTAACTAATCATTGTAAAATCATACAAACTCAAACTCACAGACACCATAATAAATAAGCAACATATGTTTTATAGGACCCCCCTGGCATACAGCTGTATGTTTCAGTGAAGGTGGTGGTGCTGAATGGTGTCCGCCTGAACAAGTACAGGTGTCGGCGAAGCAGTAATTCCTTGGAGGGCTTGCACTCACACCTGTACAATGCCATTCCCTCACAGAGATGTGGAGTTATGCCATTCCAAGTAAGTATAAACAGCTTTAATATTTAAAATAAATATTGATTACACATCATTGTTCATAAGCATATTTTACCTGTATCCTACCTGCTTTTGTGCTACCCTCTCTTCCTGTGCGTGTGTGAGCTCTATGCTGTTCACATAGCATCAACCGGGTGTATGAGATGCGCACACACAAAATAGCCTATTGCGGACAAAAGACAAATTGTATGTCATGCTGCTGGGCGATGCCCACTTTGTAATCAAAATTAGTTTCTGATGTACAATAATGCATGAATGGTCATGTCTTTCAGGTGTATCTGATTGCATTTGCTGTGCAGTGGAACAGCCGTATGGAATCACTCCGGGTTGCTGGTGGCCATGGCAGGCAGACGTGGTGTATGGACCCGCGGCAGATTCAGCGCCTGAATCAGCAGGCTGATGTGCTCTTCGGTAAAGAGCATGTCCTCGAGCCCAACTTTGCCACTCCAATGCCCTACCCTGCTGTATACAAGGACCCAGACGAGGAGGAGCTCCTTGGAGTAGAGTATGCCATGTGCCAGTCAACCAGCTTCACTGCAAGGGATTACTATGCCCAGCAAGGTACACAATCTTGCATTATAACAATATACATACATACTGAGCAGTCAAATACCTATAAATATCATGCATATTCTATCCATGACAAGTATGTATGATATAGTTCATTTTTATTTTTCATAATATGAAACTAATGAACTGCAGCATTGCCATGTTGTATTAATTAGTCTACTGTTAGTTGTTGTAACTGCCTAGACACACTGGTGATTAGTACATTACATATTTGCAGTTGAGGAAGAGCAGTCCCGTGAAGAAGAGGAGACGGCTGAACAAAGCGAGGACAAGCTGGCAGATGAGGGTGTAGACATGGGTGCAGAGTCAGAGGAGGATCCTATGGACACTGTCAGTGACAAACATGTCATCCTCACTCAATCAGAACAGGTAGAGGAGGAGGACAGTCCTGCTCTGCAGGATGTGCTGATGACCCAGAGCCATCTGCATCTTCCTGGGCTGGAGGAAGTGGAAGCCTTGGCCCTGCTCATTTTAGAACTGGCAGACAACAGTGACCGTCACCTAGTGCCAGCTGACCTAAGGCTGAAGATTGGCAATGCAGTTGGTGCTCTGCATGAGCATGACAGGTCTGCAGCCAACTTTGTAAAAAGGTATGAGTCAAGGTGGGGTTACACCCTGTTTGGCAGATGCTTGGGAGCTGACACACCTGAGACCAGAGCAGCACAGAAGACAAAGTTTTCCTGGATGAGGTACCCTCAGGCAGCCCAGGTGACTGAGGATAGTCGTCTGTTGTACCTCATTATTAAGATGCTGAAAAACCGGCCACCAGCCAGTCATCTCACCTCCCCCACTAAAATCACCAATGCAATCAAGGGCCAGTATAAAAGGATTGTAGACCGAGTCAGAGACGATCCCATCCTCAAAGGTCTCTCCATTCCTCTGCCCAATCTGAATGCCAAGTCCATCTCTACATTCATGGCACGGGAAGAGAAGAAGGCTAACTACAGGGCAACAGTAATGCCAAAGGTGAAACCCCACCAAAGAGTGCTGTCAGAAGAACCAATGCCAGCAGCTCCTACTCTGCCAGAATCCCTTCCAGCTCCAGATCGACCTCAGGTTCAGTACCAGAGCCTACGTCATGCAGCTGGGAAAAGGCATGGTCAGAAGCGGAAGTAAGTTGTTCAGTTCTTCATGTCACAAGTATGTGACTTTACTACTTTATTAAAATATGTGAACATATCTGAATTTATCAGCTGAATGGTTTAAACTTAAACACAACAAACCATGTGAATTGATAGTCATACACATTATTTCTCATGAATTATACTCATCATCGTATGTATGATTTATTTTTGCAGGGTTGATGTAGAAATGCTTGGGAACCGGCCCATTCAACCTAAACCCCCTGTGGCCACGTACATCCCACCCAGAGCGTCAGCAGCACCTGTCCTGGTAGTGGTTCCTGCACAGCCACAGGGACCATCCATGATGCTCTGTGGGGCATCCAGCAGTCAAGGGTTCATATCTTTCGCACCGCCTCCTGTGCTGACATCCAGACCAATCAAGCCTCATAAATCCATGAAGCCTTGTGGGGCCTGCCAAGTACCCCAGTGTGGTGGGCAGCGCAAGAGGTACACGCCCTCCAAAGACAAGGCTGCTGAAAGTAGCCAAAAAATATTTACCTATTGCCCAGCAACTAGGAAGTCCACCACTTCAGGTTTTGAAGGTGTTGTGTTCAACAGTTTTGAACACTTCAAAAGTGTAGTAGATGAGGAACTAAAAAAGAAAAAAAATAACAACTAGAGAGCCAACTCCATCTGCAACTACATCCCCAAATCACATTCCCCAAGTCATTATTGCTACAATATCTGCCTCTTATACCAATTCACCGATTCATTATACACCATCTATAAAACACATACCTATTTTCTCATAGAAAAAAAAAGATGTGTTTTTAGTGAATGTAAATATCTGCTTAACATTGCATACTATTGCACTGCATTACCTCATCTCCTTGTATATAGTACGTATATTGTATATTGCTTAATGTGTACATGTATAAATCTTGTAATAAGAATCCTGTAAATAATAACTTATTAGTTCCTATTTTGCTATATTTTCTGCTAAATTACTTAATAATTAAATGTTAATTCTATTCTGTTTACATTGTTACCTGTGTTATTGTTATTGCTGTTGTGTTGTTTATTTATTTCTGATATGTAGATATATATTGTTGAACAAATAAAATAAAAGAATGTTTCCAAATACATGATTCCTTTCACTGCTGTTTCCCCATTTGTCCACTTGATAGAGGTAAAG
>NC_081763.1:1505000-1525000 GCF_963082965.1 Carassius carassius
ACCTCTGACCTTCCGAACTTCATATATACTGTTTTTTCTTCATTTATTTTTGCACCTGATCCCTCACAATAGCATTTCATTTTTTCCATTACTTCTTTAACACTTTCTATATTTTCAACAATAATTGTGGTATCATCAGCATACTGGAATATTTTAGTCAGTTCCTCTTTTTCTTCTAGTTTTATTCCCTTTATTTTTTTCTCTCTGTTTATTAAAAGCCCTAATGGTTCAGCCACCAAAGAATATAACTTCGCTGACAGTGGACACCCTTGTCTTATAGACCTTAAAACTTTAAAAGGTTCCGTTAAAAAACCATTACATTTAACTTTTGTTAAAATATCGCTGTATAAAACTGAGATCCATTTTATAAAATTCTCTCCAAAACCAAATTGTTTTAAAACCGCCAATAAAAACCCATGCTCCACTCTGTCAAAAGCCTTCTCGAAATCCATGCTTATTATATATGCCTCCTTTCCTTTTTCTTTTATGTACCCCATTATATCTCTTATGCTACTCGTGATATCTGCTATGTCCCTCCCCTTTACTCCATATGCCTGGTTAGTCTCTATTATGTTTGGCATTATATTTTTTAATCTGTTCGCTAAAACCCTGGCTAAAATTTTAAAATCTGTGTTTAACATTGTAATGGGCCTAAAATTCCTCAGTTCCGCTTTGTCTCCTTTTCTCTTGTAGATTATTTTCATTAAGCCTAAGCCCATTCTTGGGTGTACTCTTTCTTTTTTAAAAACCTCTTCATAGACTTCTTTTAAAATCGGGCTTCCTTTTTCTTTAAAAACCTTATAAAACTCACTTCCAATACCATCTATTCCTGGGCTTTTCTTCACACTTAGCTGATTTATTGCTTGTATAATTTCCGCAGTTGTTATTCCCTTATCACATTCCTTTTTATCTCCCTCACCGACTTTTCGTGTTATCTGTTGTAACAAAATGTTCCTTTTTTCCTCATCCCCTTCCTCTGATCTAAAAAGTTCTTCAAAATATGTGCTTATTTCCTTTAAAATTCCCTCCGTGCTTAAAACAACTTGTCCTTCCTTATTCCTAAGTTCTTTAATTATTCCCGCCTTCGCCCTGCTTTTCTCAAGGTTAAAAAAGAATCTACTACATTTTTCCCCTTCTACTGTATATTTAGCTTTACTTCTTAACGTTGCCCCTTTATATTTTCCTTCTTCGATTTTCCTCAACTTTTCCTCCACTTCAATTACTCTTTGCACGTTTACTTCATTTTTATTTAACTCCTCTCTTAACGTCTTTCTTATTTCTTGTTCCTTTGTTCTTTTTACCTTTTGTAACAATTTACAGTAATTCATTACATATTTCTTTATGTCATATTTCATGTTTTCCCACCATTGCCTTTTATCTTCTATGTACATCAAGTCTTTTTTCCCCTCATCTAATTTATTTTCTATCTCTTTTTTAAAACTCTCTTCCTTTAAAACTTCAGTGTTTAAAATCCATACCCCTGGTCCCCTCATTTCCTTTTTAAAATCATTCTCATTTGCACCATTTTGTGATCACTTAAAGTCGTTTCTTTATAAAACACTCCATCAATAAAACATTCCAAATTCCTAGTACTTAAAAAGTAGTCTATTCTAGTTTGACACATAAAATTCCCTACCAGCTGTCTTCTTGTAAATTCCCTCTTTTTCTCATTTCTTTCTCTCCACACATCAATCATGTTCTTCTCCTCCATCAATGAAATTAACTCCTTTCTTCCCCCATCCGATTTAAAAACCATTCCGTTAGCCATATCCATTTTACTAAAAACAGTGTTAAAATCCCCCGCAATTATTACCCTCTTCCATTTTTCCATTAATTCAGCTATTACATTAAAATATTTTTTCTTTTCTATTTCTTCATTTGGAGCATGTACGTTTACTCAAATAAAATCATCTTCATCCATCTTAATTTCTACAGCCATGCATTTTCCTTTTGTGTCATTATACATTTGCTATGATCTGATACCTCTATCTTTTCTTATTAACATCGCAACTCCTCCTCCTATTTTTCCCTCAGCATTATTAAATAATAATTCCCCTTCCCATCTTTTTTTAAAATCCTCCATTACACTCTCTTTCCAGTTTGTTTCTTGCAATAAAATCACATCTTCATCCCTGCACAGTTCCTTGACTTTTTCAAATTTCACACCATTGATTAACCCTCTTGCATTAAAAGTAACAATTTTCAACACAATTAAAAAAGATAAAAAGACAAACTTTAGCATCATAATTTCGTTATCCTACTTCCTCCCCCTCTTTTGCACTTCTTCCACAGTCTTGTTTCACCTCATTACTTTGTTTACACATTTTATTTTTAGCTTTTTCTAAATTGGGTATTACCTTAACTTTTCTTCTTCTTTTATTGGATGTACTTGCAGTGCTGTCTCCGCCCATGTTTTCACTGTCTTTGTTATTTCTGTCCGTCTCACCGATCCATTCAGTCTCTTCTGGCTCTTCCGTTTCTGCTTTTCCAACCTCATTTAACTCCATCTGTACCTCCATTTCCACAATGTCCTGTGTTAACTCAGTCTTTTCAATCTAATTTTCATTGTCCTTGCTTACATTGTCCTCTCTTTGCATTTCTCCGGTGTCTTCCCTTTGCTCCTCTTCATTGTCTGTCTCATGCATCTGCCCACTCCCCCTCTCTTCTCCATTTTGCTGGTCTCCATACCAGCACTCGCATTTGTCCAGTACACAATTGCAGTCTGGACACATCACCACCTTACAGTCCCTCGCGAAGTGGCCTGTTTCCGAGCATTTAAAACATTTAAAGTCTGGACAGTCCTTCATCACATGATCAGGGCTCATACACAACCTGCAGGTTCTCACCTGCTTGCTATGTATCACTCTATAGTATTGTGGACCATCTTCCATTTCAATTCGAGTACTGTAGGGCAAGGAGGCCACTTCTTTTGGGAACTGTACCTTAAGGAACCTCGTTCCATCTTCTATGTTGGTGCCGGTATAAAATCTTCTTCTTATCTGAGAAACAGGAGTTACCCCCCATCCCTCCAGCTTCTGTAGAATCTCTGCACCATCCAGGTAAGCGGGCAGATGCATGAAAGAGACAACTCTGTTATTCAATTTCTTAATTTCACATAGTTTTCCTTTAATCATCAATCCTTCGCTCAGATTTTCAATATCTTCTTCCTTTTCAAACGTAATTTCGTACTCCATCATTTTGGGTCTTACAGCTAATATTTTTGTCACATCCAACTTATCTTTCAGCGCTTGTATTATGTCTTCTGCTTTTCCTTCGTGCACTTCAGTCAAATCCACTACTACTGTAGCTTCTTTGGTGTAGGTTCTTTTAAATCTCCTGAAGACTCCAGGTCCATCCTTTTCTCGTTGAGTTTTTTCCAGTCCGTTTGTCATTTGCCGCCGTGTTCCTCGTGCCAAGTCCATGTCTGTTGCCGTAGTTCCATCCATTTTTCAAAAATAAATAAAACAAAAAACGAAAAAAAACAACAAAAACCAAAAAACAAAATGATCCCTTCCAAACAGCTATGCTGTTGGGAGGACAAGTAACAAAAATAACCAAAAATTTAAACAAAAACAATTATTAAGACTCAAATAACCAAAAAGCAAAAAAAACAAACAATTTTGGGTGAACCTTCTTCACCCTTCTATAGCCACCTCACTTCCTGTTTCTCACTAGCTCTCTAGCGCCCTCAGGTTGGTATGGCCGTAAGCGAAGGAGGCTACAAAGAGAGGGCTATTTAAAGATCAGCCACTATAATCGCCAGTGCATTATATAAGTAGGGAAGGAAACCCAAAAGCTTACAGCACCTGGTATTCCCAAAAGTACTAACCAGGCCTATTAGATAATTACTGAAAAAATCCAAAAGTACTAACCTGGCCCAAACCTGCTTACATTCTGAGATCAGGCATTGATTCTTTTATTGTCCAATAATGTTGCAAAAAAAAAAGTGAAAATTTCCAAAAGTACTAACCAGGCCTATTAGATAATTACTGAAAAAATCCAAAAGTACTAACCTGGCCCAAACCTGCTTACTTTCTGAGATCGGGCATTGACTCTTTTTTTTTTTTTTTTGCAAGATTATTGGACAATTAGTGAAAATTTCCAAAAGTATTAACCAGGCCTATTAGATAATTACTGAAAAAATCCAAAAGGACTAACCTGGCCCAAACCTGCTTAGATTTGGAGATCAGTTGAGATCAGGCATAGCCAGGATGGTATGGCCATAAGCGAAGGAGGCTGCAAAGAGAGGGCTATTTAAAGATCAGCCACTATAATCGCCAGTGCTTTATATAAGTAGGGAAGGAAACCCAAAAGCTTACAGCACCTGGTATTCCCAGGCGGTCTCCCATCCAAGTACTAACCAGGCCCAAACCTGCTTAGCTTCCGAGATCAGACGAGATCGGGCATAGCCAGGTTGGTATGGCCGTAAGCGAAGGAGGCTGCAAAGAGAGGGCTATTTAAAGATCAGCCACTATAATCGCCAGTGCATTATATAAGTAGGGAAGGAAACCCAAAAGCTTACAGCACCTGGTATTCCCAAAAGTACTAACCAGGCCTATTAGATAATTACTGAAAAAATCCAAAAGTACTAACCTGGCCCAAACCTGCTTACATTCTGAGATCGGGCATTGACTCTTTTTTTGCAAGATTATTAGACAATTAGTGAAAATTTCCAAAAGTACTAACCAGGCCTATTAGATAATTACTGAAAAAATCCAAAAGTACTAACCTGGCCAAAACCTGCTTACATTCTGAGATCGGGCATTGACTCTTTTTTTTTTTTTTTTTTGCAAGATTATTGGACAATTAGTGAAAATTTCCAAAAGTACTAACCAGGCCTATTAGATAATTACTGAAAAAATCCAAAAGTACTAACCTGGCCCAAACCTGCTAACATTCTGAGGTCGGGCATTGATTCTTTTTTTTTTTTTGCAAGATTATTGGACAATAAGTGAAAATTTCCAAAAGTACTAACCAGGCCTATTAGATAATTACTGAAAAAATCCAAAAGTACTAACCTGGCCCAAACCTGCTTACATTCTGAGATCGGGCATTGACTCTTTTTTTTTCAAGATTATTGGACAATTAGTGAAAATTTCCAAAAGTACTAACCAGGCCTATTAGATAATTACTGAAAAAATCCAAAAGGACTAACCTGGCCCAAACCTGCTTAGATTTGGAGATCAGTTGAGATCAGGCATAGCCAGGATGGTATGGCCATAAGCGAAGGAGGCTGCAAAGAGAGGGCTATTTAAAGATCAGCCACTATAATCGCCAGTGCTTTATATAAGTAGGGAAGGAAACCCAAAAGCTTACAGCACCTGGTATTCCCAGGCGGTCTCCCATCCAAGTACTAACCAGGCCCAAACCTGCTTAGCTTCCGAGATCAGACGAGATCGGGCATAGCCAGGTTGGTATGGCCGTAAGCGAAGGAGGCTGCAAAGAGAGGGCTATTTAAAGATCAGCCACTATAATCGCCAGTGCATTATATAAGTAGGGAAGGAAACCCAAAAGCTTACAGCACCTGGTATTCCCAAAAGTACTAACCAGGCCTATTAGATAATTACTGAAAAAATCCAAAAGTACTAACCTGGCCCAAACCTGCTTACATTCTGAGATCGGGCATTGACTCTTTTTTTTTTTTTTTTGCAAGATTATTGGACAATTAGTGAAAATTTCCAAAAGTACTAACCAGGCCTATTAGATAATTACTGAAAAAATCCAAAAGTACTAACCTGGCCCAAATCTGCTTAGATTTGGAGATCAGTTGAGATCAGGCATAGCCAGGATGGTATGGCCATAAGAGAAGGAGGCTGCAAAGAGAGGGCTATTTAAAGATCAGCCACTATAATCGCCAGTGCTTTATATAAGTAGGGAAGGAAACCCAAAAGCTTACAGCACCTGGTATTCCCAGGCGGTCTCCCATCCAAGTACTAACCAGGCCCAAACCTGCTTAGCTTCCGAGATCAGACGAGATCGGGCATAGCCAGGTTGGTATGGCCGTAAGCGAAGGAGGCTGCAAAGAGAGGGCTATTTAAAGATCAGCCACTATAATCGCCAGTGCATTATATAAGTAGGGAAGGAAACCCAAAAGCTTACAGCACCTGGAATTCCCAAAAGTACTAACCAGGCCTATTAGATAATTACTGAAAAAATCCAAAAGTACTAACCTGGCCCAAACCTGCTTACATTCTGAGATCGGCATTGACTTTTTTTTTTTTTTTTGCAAGATTATTGGACAATTAGTGAAAATTTCCAAAAGTACTAACCAGGCCTATTAGATAATTACTGAAAAAGTCCAAAAGTACTAACCTGGCCCAAACCTGCTTACATTCTGAGATCGGGCATTGACTCTTTTTTTTTTTTTTTTGCAAGATTATTGGACAATTAGTGAAAATTTCCAAAAGTACTAACCAGGCCTATTAGATAATTACTGAAAAAATCCAAAAGTACTAACCTGGCCCAAACCTGCTTACATTCTGAGATCGGGCATTGACTCTTTTTTTTTTTTTTTTGCAAGATTATTGGACAATTAGTGAAAATTTCCTAAAGTACTAACCAGGCCTATTAGATAATTACTGAAAAAATCCAAAAGGACTAACCTGGCCCAAACCTGCTTACATTCTGAGATTGGCATTGACTCTTTTCTTTTTTTTTGCAAGATTATTGGACAATTAGTGAAAATTTCCTAAAGTACTAACCAGGCCTATTAGATAATTACTGAAAAAATCCAAAAGTACTAACCTGGCCCAAACCTGCTTAGATTTGGAGATCAGTTGAGATCGGGCATAGCCAGGATGGTATGGCCTCAAGCGAAGGAGGCTGCAAAGAGAGGGCTATTTAAAGATCAGCCACTATAATCGCCAGTGCTTTATATAAGTAGGGAAGGAAACCTTTTTTTTTTATTATTAATTAAAAATCACAAAATAAAAACATTAACAATACATCTCCACAAATATTTAAAGATCTTCCGGTAACAGAACTTCAAAACCAGTCCAAGTTTTTACAATTTATGGATTATTCCTTGTAATACATTTTTCAAACATTTCCATATTCTCAAGCATTTTGCAATAGTCATATAAGACTTGTATTTCCTCCATCATGATCTGTTTATATAATAACTTTATCGCTATCTCTTTTTTCTTTTGTTTCATTATATTTCTCCTTCTCCATATTGCAAATCTTGCAAGCGTTAACGTAAAATTAAGAGCATAGTTATTTTTTGTCCTTCCATTGAAGCCAAATAAAAGCAATGTATCCCATTCTTCCAAAGTAATGTTGTCATTATACAGAAAATCACATTCCATCTTTTTTAACATTTCTATAAAATCACTTAACTTTCTGCATTTTAAAAATAAATGTAATACACCTTCCTTTTTCTCCAAACACACTTTGCACATTTCATCTTGCGCTAACCCAATTTTACTTAAAATCATTTCTGTCATCACACAATTGTGTCTTAATAAAAAATCTAAATTTTCCAAAACCGGACTTTTAAAATTCAATCTTACATTTTTCCATATATTCGAAGCATCAAAATTGTCAAATAACTTTTCCCAATATTCTATTGCTTTAGGCTTTACAAAAACAGTCTTACTTAAACAGGTATAAAACATCTTAATGACACAATCATTAAAAACAATCTTATCATCCCCTGCTTTTAAAAAAACCTTTGGTTTCTCATTCTCAGTTTCTTTTTCATTATCCTCAATATTTTTAATCCAATGTTCTGGCAATGCTAATTTTAATTTTGTATATTGTTCTTCAATTTTCCCTTTGTTTTCTATATCTTCTCTTTCCTCAAGTGAATCAATTATTGCTTGTGTAGGTAAAAATCCAGGTTTCACTTCATATAAAATGTCTTTTATTTGTCTAAAACCTACTGCGTACCAGTTTTCATAAAACATGTGCTTTTTGCTTTTATTATTTTGATTTAAAAATAGGGGTTGCTGTAGGTACTGTTTTCTCCCTTTAATCTCTACGTACACATTATCATAAAACATTTTCCAACTTCTCAACAATTCCTTATAAAACTCTGGTATATTTTCTATCATATTATCCTTAAAAGCCATCCATAAAAAATCATCTCCTATTTGTCCGCATTTATTAATAACATAATTCATGACACTTTTCCATGGAATGTTGTCTTTGTTAAAAAACTTTTTTACTGTTTTAATTCTCATGCTTTTCATTCTCAGCCATGGATCTATTAGTCCTAATCCTCCATCTTCCACCTTTCCATCCCAAAGAAACTTTAAAATCATAGTTTTTATTCTCTTATATACCCAAATTGGTAAACTAACGACACTTAAAACATACCACATTTTGGATAAAAAAAGAGAATTCAAGACAAGTACCTTCCCTTTTAGAAACAGTACTCTCTGTTTCCAAAAATTTAATCTTTTTTCCATTTTGTTTACAGTTTCGTCCCAATTTATTTCTCTAGTTTTAATTTCATCATATCCAAGTGTAATGCCTAAAATTTTTATATTATTTTTTTGTTCTTTTAACTGCCAATTTCTTTTTGAAATGTCCACTTTTCCAATCTTAATGTATTCGCTTTTTTCCTTATTTACTTTTGCACCCGAACCTCGACAGTATTTATCAATAATTCCCATAGCTTTTTCAGCACTATTAAAATCTTTTAAAATCAGAGTAGTATCATCTGCATACTGAAACAATTTTTGTTCTATTACATTGTCTTCTATTAAAAAACCTTTTATTTCTTTTTCTCCATTTATTGCTAAACCTAACGGTTCAGCAACTAAAGTATATAATAAAGCTGATAAGGGACATCCTTGTCTTATAGATCTAGATATTCCTATGAAGTCTGTTAAAAAACCATTTATTTTAAAACAGCTAAAAATATCTGTATGAAAACATTTCATCCACTTTATAAAATTATTACCAAAACCAAACTGTTGAATTAAATCAAATAAATATTTGTGCTCAACTCTGTCAAATGCCTTTTCTAGATCTATACTGATTAAAAAACCATCACTCTTTTTCTCTTTTATGTACCAAATTAAATCTCTAATGCTTGTTACTGTATCCACTATATCTCTTCCTAATACGCCATATGCTTGATTAGTCGTAATGTGGGGAACTACTTTTTTAAGTCTATTCGCTAAAATCTTGGCTAATATTTTATAATCTGTGTTGAGCATACTTAATGGTCTGTAATTTTGCAAATCATCTTTATTCCCTTTCTTTTTATAAATTATTTTAATCATGCCCTTCTTCATACTCTCACTCAATTGTCCATTCTTAAAAATGGCTATGAAAAGATCTTTCAAAATAGGTATTAAAACATCTTTAAAAACCTTATAAAATTCAGATGATAAACCAGGACTTTTCCCATTACTTAATTTCATTATAGCTTCGTTTATCTCCTCTTCTGTTTAATCACTATCACACATTTTTTTATCATCCTCTTTTACTTTAACTTTGATTTGATTTAACAAAAATACTTCATCCTCCTCATTAACTCCCTTTTTCTTAAATAAAACACCAAAAAAATCCTTCACCGCTTTTAAAATCCCTTCTTTATCTTTTATATTTTTACCTTCCATTGAAACATTCTTTATTAAAATCAGCTTTTTGTCTAGTCTTTTCTGCATCATAGAAACACTTTGTACTTCTTTCCCCTTCCACTGTATTCCTTATCTTACTTCTTATTCTAGCACCCACACATTTGTCCTCTTCCACTTTTTTGAGTTTCTCTTCCAATATTACTATTTTCCTAATATCCGTATTTCCTTCAGTTATCTTTTTCATTTCATTTTCCCATTCTTTATTTAGTTCCCTTTCTTTAGCTCTTTTTGCTTTCTGTATTTTTTTAGAACATTCAATAGAAAAACCTTTGATATCTGATTTTATATTGTCCCACCACACACATATTGCTTCATCATATAAAACATCATCTACGCTATTAATAATTAGATTTTCCATTTCCATTTTATACAATTCGTTCTTTAAAAGCTGTGTATTAACCACCCATACACCTGGTCCTCTCTCAACTCCACTAAAATCCATCATTACGTATAAAAAATCATGATCACTCCCGCTATACATTTTATAAAAAACTTTTGAAATAAAATGCTCAAATCTTCTGTCACATAAAATGAAATCTATTCTGCTTTGTTTTAAAATTGTATTAACCCACTGTCTTCTCGAATATTCTCTTTTGACTCTGTTTCTATCTCTCCATACATCTACAAATTTATGTTCAGCCATCATACATTTCAATTCTTTTCTTCCAACATCAGCTCTATACACCATAAAATCTTCAACATCTATTCTTTCTAAAACAGTATTAAAATCTCCTATAACAATGACATTCTTCCATCCATTAATCAAAACACTCAATTCTTTAAAAAAAGTAACTCTTTCCATATCTTCATTTGGAGCATGTATATTACATATTGTTATTTCTTCTCCCCTATCCATAATTTTAACAGTTAAAATCCTGCCATTGTTATCTTTAAATAAAACATTCGTTGATTCTACTACTCCCCTTCTAATTAGTATTGCCAAGCCTTTTTTCTTATTTAAGTCATTACTGTACCATATTTCTCCATCCCAACATTTTTTAAAATCATTAACTATTGTTTCATTCCATCCAGTCTCTTGTATACATAAAATATCACTTTGTTTTGTTAAATTCATTATATTTTCAAACTTCAGCTTAGATGACAACCCTCTAACATTAATGGAGACCAAACATAAATTACTCATAATGAAATAAAAGAAAAAAAACAAACCAAAACAACCCATCATACATATGCGGTCTCTCTTAATATCTAGGAATTTAGATCTACTTTATCTTCATTTAGCCTTGCTCTGTCTTCTCTTCTTAACTTTTGTTTCTTTAATACTTGTTTAATATGTATTTCCGGTACTCTTAACATTTTACGTCTTCTGTTCATAATGTCCGATATTCTGCTTTCAAGCTCAAGGTTAATTTCATCAGTTTCCTCATCACTTACGTCCTCTTTATTCCACCCAGCTGCAATTTCACTCGTTGTTGCACATTCCTTTTCTTTCATTTGTCCATCATTAGCAACAGTTTGATGTGTCTCAGTCTCCATTATATGCACTTCAATTTCTTTATCTGCGTTGTCCTCTCTCCTCGTGGAGTCCTCCTTTCCTTGCTTACTTAAATCATCTGAAATCCCATTCACCTCCTGTGTTTCATCTTTCCTTCTATTTCTGCTTGTCTCCTCCATGTGCTCCTGCACCTCTATCTCCATTTCTGCATTGTCCTCCTCTTCAGATTCACACGTACACCTCATCCATGTCTTTTCACAGCTTTGGCACCGCGGGGCTTGGCAGTCCCGAGCAAAATGCCCCTGTTCCTGACATTCTCTGCAGGTATATTGAGGACAGTCCTTTTTTTCATGCTCTGTGCTTGCACATATTCTGCAAGTCTTTAGCTGGCCGTCATGAATTACCCTGAAGTATTTTGGTCCCTCCTCTGTGTCAAATCTCACATTGTATGGCAGAGTCACAATGTCCTGTGGGAATCTTACTCTTAAAAACCTTGTTCCATCTGCAACAGTGGTGCCAGGATAATATCTCCTTCTTAATGGGAGAATAGAATTTACACCCCAATCCACCAGTTTTTGAACGATTTCATCATCTTTTATGTAGTTTGGCAAAAGCAAAAAAGAGACCATTCTTTCAGTTTTACATAGTTTTTTGATCTCACAAAACTGTCCATCAATCAGTAGTCCATCTATTAGCTTATCACAATCCATCTCATTCTCCATGGTTAGTTCATAGTCAAAATTACTTTTTTTCCTCAGTCCATACAGCTTTCCAAATCCAGTTTTCTCTTCCACTGCCTTTATTATCATCATCACAGATATTTTCTCTGGATCATTAACAGTCATTGTTAGCGTTGCTTCTTTTTTGTAGTCTCTCTGATATTTCGATTGGCTTTTTATCTTTTTCATTGTCTCATTTCTTTGAACTGCTTCTCGTCTTCCATCAGTATAATTGCTTGTTTGTTTACCTTGACTTGTATATAGCTCGTCTGTTCCTCTACTCCTTGCATCCATTCCATTCTTCTTTCTCCTTGTGGCAACCATTGCCCATGTTTCTTTGTCATCTTTATCCTTTCCATTGTCCATTTCTTTGTTTCTTTCAGTGTAGTCGTTGTCAATGTCAATGTCACCTTTATTTATATAGCGCTTTAAACAAAATACATTGCGTCAAAGCAACTGAACAACATTCATTAGGAAAACAGTGTCAATAATGCAAAAATGAGAGTTAAAGGCAGTTCATCATTGGATTCAGTTATGTCATCTCTGTTCAGTTAAATAGTGTCTGTGCATTTATTTGCAATCAAGTCAACGATATCGCTGTAGATGAAGTGTCCCCAACTAAGCAAGCCAGAGGCGACAGCGGCAAGGAACCGAAACTCCATCGGTGACAGAATGGAGAAAAAAAACCTTGGGAGAAACCAGGCTCAGTTGGGGGGCCAGTTCTCCTCTGACCAGACGAAACCAGTAGTTCAATTCCAGGCTGCAGCAAAGTCAGATTGTGCAGAAGAATCATCTGTTTCCTGTGGTCTTGTCCTGGTGCTCCTCTGAGACAAGGTCTTTACAGGGGATCTGTATCTGGGGCTCTAGTTGTCCTGGTCTCCGCTGTCTTTCAGGGATGTAGAGGTCCTTTCTAGGTGCTGATCCACCATCTGGTCTGGATACGTACTGGATCCGGGTGACTGCAGTGACCCTCTGATCTGGACACAGACTGGATCTGGTGGCCACGGTGACCTCGGAACAAGAGAGAAACAGACAAATATTAGCGTAGATGCCATTCTTCTAATGATGTAGCAAGTACATAGGTTGTTATGGGAAGTGTTTCCGGTTCCGGTTTACCTAATTAATGCAGCCTAAAAATCCTTTAACGGATTTGGATAATAAAAGCATATTAGTATGTTATGTGTATGCCAGGTTAAAGAGATGGGTCTTTAATCTAGATTTAAACTGCAAGAGTGTGTCTGCCTCCCGAACAATGTTAGGTAGGTTATTCCAGAGTTTGGGCGCCAAATAGGAAAAGGATCTGCCGCCTGCAGTTGATTTTGATATTCTAGGTATTATCAAATTGCCTGAGTTTTGAGAACGTAGCGGACGTAGAGGATTATAATGTAAAAGGAGCTCATTCAAATACTGAGGTGCTAAACCATTCAGGGCTTTATAAGTAATAAGCAATATTTTAAAATCTATGCGATGCTTGATAGGGAGCCAGTGCAGTGTTGACAGGACCGGGCTAATATGGTCATACTTCCTGGTTCTAGTAAGAACTCTTGCTGCTGCATTTTGGACTAGCTGTAGTTTGTTTACTAAGCGTGCAGAACAACCACCCAATAAAGCATTACAATAATCTAACCTTGAGGTCATAAATGCATGGATTAACATTTCTGCATTTGACATTGAGAGCATAGGCCGTAATTTAGATATATTTTTGAGATGGAAAAATGCAGTTTTACAAATGCTAGAAACGTGGCTTTCTAAGGAAAGATTGCCATCAAGTAGCACACCTAGGTTCCTAACTGATGATGAAGAATTGACAGAGCAACCATCAAGTCTTAGACAGTGTTCCAGGTTATTACAAGCAGAGTTTTTAGGTCCTATAATTAACACCTCTGTTTTTTCAGAATTTAGCAGTAAGGAATTACTCGTCATCCAGTTTTTTATATCGACTATGCAATCCATTAGTTTTTCAAATTGGTGTGTTTCACCGGGCTGCGAAGAAATATAGAGCTGAGTATCATCAGCATAACAGTGAAAGCTAACACCATGTTTCCTGATGATATCTCCCAAGTGTAACATATAAAGCGTGAAGAGTAGCGGCCCTAGTACTGAGCCTTGAGGTACTCCATACTGCACTTGTGATCGATAGGATACATCTTCATTCACTGCTACGAACTGATGGCGGTCATAAGTACGATTTAAACCATGCTAATGCACTTCCACTGATGCCAACAAAGTATTCAAGTCTATGCAAAAGAATGTTGTGGTCAATTGTGTCAAACGCAGCACTAAGATCCAATAAAACTAATAGAGAGATACACCCACAATCAGATGATAAGAGCAGATCATTTGTAACTCTAAGAAGAGCAGTCTCAGTACTATGATACGGTCTAAATCCTGACTGGAAATCCTCACATATACCATTTTTCTCTAAGAAGGAATATAATTGTGTGGATACCACCTTTTCTAGTATCTTGGACAGAAAAGGGAGATTCGAGATTGGTCTATAATTAACTAGTTCTTTGGGGTCAAGTTGTGGTTTTTTGATGAGAGGCTTAATAACAGCCAGTTTGAAGGTTTTGGGGACATGTCCTAATGACAATGAGGAATTAATAATAGTCAGAAGAGGATCTATGACTTCTGGAAGCACCTCTTTCAGGAGCTTAGATGGTATAGGGTCTAATATACATGTTGTTGGTTTAGATGATTTAACAAGTTTATACAATTCTTCCTCTCCTATAGTAGAGAATGAGTGGAACTGTTCCTCAGGGGATCTATAGTGCACTGTCTGATGTGATACTGTAGCTGACGGCTGAATGGTTGCAATTTTATCTCTAATAGTATTGATTTTAGAAGTAAAGTAGTTCATAAAGTCATTACTGCTGTGGTGTTGGGAAATGTCAACACTTGTTGAGGCTTTATTTTTCGTTAATTTAGCCACTGTATTGAATAAATACCTGGGGTTATGTTTGTTTTCTTCTAAAAGAGAAGAAAAGTAATCGGATCTAGCAGTTTTTAATGCTTTTCTGTAGGATATGTTACTTTCCCGCCAAGCAATACGAAATACCTCTAGTTTTGTTTTCCTCCAGCTGCGCTCCATTTTTCGGGCTGCTCTCTTTAGGGTGCGAGTATGCTCATTATACCATGGTGTCAAACTGTTTTCCTTAACCTTCCTTAAGCGTAAAGGAGCAACTTTATTTAAAGTGCTAGAAAAGAGAGAGTCCATAGTTTCTGTTACATCATCAAGTTGTTCTGAGGTTTTGGATATGCTAAGGAATTTGGATACATCAGGAAGATAACTTAAAAAGCAGTCTTTTGTGTTAGAAGTGATGGTTCTTCCATACTTGTAACAAGAAGTAGAATTTACAATTTTGGCTATATGAATTTTGCAAAGAACTAAATAATGATCTGAGATATCATCACTTGGCTGAATAATTTCAACACCATCAACATCAATTCCATGTGACAGTATTAAATCTAGAGTATGATTTCGACAATGAGTAGGTCCTGAAACGTGTTGTCTAACACCAATAGAGTTCAGAATGTCTATAAATGCTGATCCCAATGCATCGTTTTCATTATCAACATGGATATTAAAATCACCAACTATTAAAACTTTATCTGCAGCCAGAACTAACTCGGATGTAAAATCACCAAACTCTTTAATAAAGTCTGTATGGTGCCCTGGTGGCCTGTATACAGTAGCCAGTACAAACATAACAGGGGATTTATCATTAACATTTGTTTCTTTGGATAATGTTATATGAAGTACCATTACTTCAAATGAGTTATACTTGAAGCCTGCCCTCTGAGAAATCCTGAAAACGTTGTTATAAATTGAAGCAACACCTCCACCTTTGCCTTTTAGACGTGGCTCATGTTTATAACAGTAATCTTGGGGGGTGGACTCATTTAAAATAATGTAATCATCAGGTTTTAGCCAGGTTTCTGTCAAACAGAGTACATCTATATTATGATCAGTGATCATATTATTTACAAAAAGTGTTTTCGTAGAAAGGGATCTGATATTCAATAAGCCAAGCTTTATCATTTGTTTATCCATATTGCTTCTGTTTTTTATTTGTTGAACCTCAATTAAATTGTTAATCTTAACTTGGTTTGGACGTTTTTTGTATTTTCTAGTTCGGGGAACAGACACAGTCTCTATAGTGTGATATCTAGGTGAAAAAGTCTCTATGTGCTGAGAATTAACTGACCTCTGTGACGGGAGGCAGCTAGCAGACGGTCGGTTTAGCCAGTTTGTCTGCTTCCTGACCTGGGCCCCAGTTAGTCAAGTATAAACACTAAGACTATTTGCCATATTTATAGAGAGAAGAGTGGCGCCACCCCAGGAGGGATGAAGACCATCTCTTTTAAACAGGTCAGGTCTGCCCCAAAAGCTCGTCCAATTGTCTATGAAACCTATGTTATTCTGTGGGCACCACTTAGACATCCAGCCATTGAGTGATGACAATCTGCTATGCATCTCATCACCACGGTAAGCAGGGAGGGGACCAGAGCATATTACAGTGTCTGACATCATGCTTGCAAGTTCACACACCTCTTTAATGTTATTTTTAGTGATCTCCGACTGGCGAAGTCGAATTTCATTAGCGCCGGCATGAATAACAATCTTACTGTATTTACGTTTAGAATTAGCCAGCACTTGTAAATTTGCCAAGATGTCAGGCGCTCTGGCTCCCGGTAAACATTTGACTATGGTGGCTGGTGTCTCTATATTCACGTTCCGTACAATAGAATCACCAATAACTAGAGCACTTTCATCAGGTTTCTCAGTGGGTGCATCACTGAGTGGGGAGAACCTGTTTAATGTTTTGATCGGAACAGAAGAGCGGTGTTTTGACCCACGACTACGCTGCCTCACCGTCACCCAGTTGCCCTGCTGCTGGGGCTCTGTTTCCGGAACCGAACAATGTACAGGAATCCCTGAGCTAGACGCATCCAAAGCCGTATCTAGAGCCCTAACATTCTTACTGTCCTCAATTAAAGTTTGGATGCGTGTCTCTAATTCTGAAATCTTCTCTGTCATCCTAACTATTTCCCTGCATTTATCACATGTGAATCCCTCATCAGCGACAGAGATAGATAAACTGTACATGTGGCAAGAGGTGCAAGAAACAATGATAGGAGAAGCCATTACTCACCGTGCTTGATGAAAATTCTTACTGCGGTTGTTTGATGAACTTGTGAAAAACTGGAGCGAGGGAGAGGAGAAAAGAAAACAGCGATAGGTTCGAATGAAAACGCTAATGACAAGCTAACGAGTGCTAACGCTTTGCAGGTGTACTGCACTCACGTAAATAAAATAAAAGTGAACCATCAAAGTTAATCTGATAAGATTGATCGATAATATCAGAAATATGGTGTGAATTAAGTTATATTTTACCACTTTAAAAAACAGAGAGTGATAGTAAGATAAAGATTCTAGAGAAAAAAATAAAATAAAAACAGCTACACGGAGCTACAATTTGCTACAGAAGGCCAACAGGAAGTAGAGAAAACACTGTCCAACAGCGACCTCAGTCCTCAGTCTCTTGGTCTAATATCCGTTCCGGTTCAGTAACTGTAATATCCGTCATTTTGAAAAAATAAAACCCCAGACAGTAAAACTGTCTGAGGTTTAAACAAAAAATAAATTTAACTTATAAAGTTTAAGTAATTATCAAAAGAAAACACAATAAAACAAACAAAAAAAACAAACAAAAAAAATAGGGGAGAGCCTTTCCCTCCCAAACTGCCACCTCACACTTCCTGGATCGTACCAACTCAGGGCGTGCTCAGGTTGGTATGGCCGTAAGCGAAGGAGGCTGCAAAGAGAGGGCTATTTAAAGATCAGCCACTATAATCGCCAGTGCTTTATATAAGTAGGGAAGGAAACCCAAAAGCTTACAGCACCTGGTATTCCCAGGCGGTCTCCCATCCAAGTACTAACCAGGCTCAAACCTGCTTAGCTTCCGAGATCAGACGAGATCGGGCATAGCCAGGTTGGTATGGCCGTAAGCGAAGGAGGCTGCAAAGAGAGGGCTATTTAAAGATCAGCCACTATAATCGCCAGTGCATTATATAAGTAGGGAAGGAAACCCAAAAGCTTACAGCACCTGGTATTCCCAAAAGTACTAACCAGGCCTATTAGATATTTACTGAAAAAATCCAAAAGTACTAACCTGGCCCAAACCTGCTAACATTCTGAGATCGGGCATTGACTTTTTTTTTTTTTTGCAAGATTATTGGACAATTAGTGAACATTTCCAAAAGTACTAACCAGGCCTATTAGATAATTTCTGAAAAAATCCAAAAGTACTAACCTGGCCCAAACCTGCTTACATTCTGAGATCGGGCATTGACTTTTTTTTTTTTTTTTGCAAGATTATTGGACAATTAGTGAACATTTCCAAAAGTACTAACCAGGCCTATTAGATAATTACTGAAAAAATCCAAAAGTACTAACCTGGCCCAAACCTGCTTAGATTTGGAGATCAGTTTAGATCGGGCATAGCCAGGATGGTATGGCCATAAGCGAAGGAGGCTGCAAAGAGAGGGCTATTTAAAGATCAGCCACTATAATCGCCAGTGCTTTATATAAGTAGGGAAGGAAACCCAAAAGCTTACAGCACCTGGTATTCCCAAAAGTACTAACCAGGCCTATTAGATAATTACTGAAAAAATCCAAAAGTACTTACCTGGCCCAAACCTGCTTACATTCTGAGATCGGGCATTGACTCTTTTTTTTTTTTTTGCAAGATTATTGGACAATTAGTGAACATTTCCAAAAGTACTAACCAGGCCTATTAGATAATTACTGAAAAAATCCAAAAGTACTTACCTGGCCCAAACCTGCTTACATTCTGAGATCGGGCATTGACTCTTTTTTTTTTTTTTGCAAGATTATTGGACAATTAGTGAACATTTCCAAAAGTACTAACCAGGCCTATTAGATAATTACAGAAAAAATCCAAAAGTACTAACCTGGCCCAAACCTGCTTACATTCTGAGATCGGGCATTGACTCTTTTTTGTTTTTTTTTTGCAAGATTATTGGACAATTAGTGAACATTTCCAAAAGTACTAACCAGGCCTAATAGATAATTACTGAAAAAATCCAAAAGTACTTACCTGGCCCAAACCTGCTTACATTCTGAGATCGGGCATTGAGTCTTTTCTTTTTTTTTTTCTTTTTTTTTTGCAAGATTATTGGACAATTAGTGAAAATTTCCTAAAGTACTAACCAGGCCTATTAGATAATTACTGAAAAATCCAAAAGTACTAACCTGGCCCAAACCTGCTTAGATTTGGAGATCAGTTGAGATCGGGCATAGCCAGGATGGTATGGCCATAAGCGAAGGAGGCTGCAAAGAGAGGGCTATTTAAAGATCAGCCACTATAATCTCCAGTGCTTTATATAAGTAGGGAAGGAAACCCAAAAGCTTACAGCACCTGGTATTCCCAAAAGTACTAACCAGGCCTATTAGATAATTACTGAAAAAATCCAAAAGTACTAACCTGGCCCAAACCTGCTTACATTCTGAGATCGGGCATTGACTTTTTTTTTTTTTTTTTTTGCAAGATTATTGGACAATTAGTGAAAATTTCAAAAAGTACTAACCAGGCCTATTAGATAATTACTGAAAAAATCCAAAAGTACTAACCTGGCCCAAAACTGCTTACATTCTGAGATCGGGCATTGACTTTTTTTTTTTTTTTTGCAAGATTATTGGACAATTAGTGAACATTTACAAAAGTACTAACCAGGCCTATTAGATAATTACTGAAAAAATCCAAAAGTACTAACCTGGCCCAAACCTGCTTAGATTTGGAGATCAGTTTAGATCGGGCATAGCCAGGATGGTATGGCCATAAGCGAAGGAGGCTGCAAAGAGAGGGCTATTTAAAGATCAGCCACTATAATCGCCAGTGCTTTATATAAGTAGGGAAGGAAACCCAAAAGCTTACAGCACCTGGTATTCCCAAAAGTACTAACCAGGCCTATTAGATAATTACTGAAAAAATCCAAAAGTACTTACCTGGCCCAAACCTGCTTACATTCTGAGATCGGGCATTGACTCTTTTTTTTTTTTTTGCAAGATTATTGGACAATTAGTGAACATTTCCAAAAGTACTAACCAGGCCTATTAGATAATTACTGAAAAAATCCAAAAGTACTTACCTGGCCCAAACCTGCTTACATTCTGAGATCGGGCATTGACTCTTTTTTTTTTTTTGC
>NC_081763.1:1545000-1547500 GCF_963082965.1 Carassius carassius
GCTGCAAAGAGAGGGCTATTTAAAGATCAGCCACTATAATCGCCAGTGCATTATATATTCAATTCAATTCAATTCAAGTTTATTTGTATAGCGCTTTTTACAATACAAATCGTTACAAAGCAACTTTACAGAAAATTATGTTTCTACAATATTTAGTAGTAGCTAGTAGTTTGTGCACGTTTGACAGGATTTTAGAAAAATAAAAATAATAATAATAATAATACAAGACGTAGTCAGCTAGATGATGAACTATCAATATTATTAATTAATAGTAATTTATAGGATGCAGTCACACATGTAGCAATATTTGTTAGTTCTGTTTGTTGATTCAAGGTTAGCATCATCTGGGGTCCTCTGAGGGTCAGCATCATCTCTTCTCAGGTGTTCTGGATCCAGACTGGAGCTTGTGTAAATCCTAGTTACCACGGGATGTAAATCCCGTGGCAAAACATAGAAACAAAATAGAGACATCATTAGCATAGCTGCTGATCCAACAAAGTAAAATTAGTTTAACCCAAGCTAAAGAATAAAAATGCAGATGCAACTACACTCACAATTTAAGAGATACATTATTCGAATGCTTGGCGAAAGAGATGCGTTTTTAATCTAGGTTTAAACAGAGAGAGTGTGTCTGAACCCCGAACATTATCAGGAAGGCTATTCCAGAGTTTGGGAGCCAAATGTGAAAAAGCTCTACCTCCTTTAGTGGACTTTGCTATCCTAGGAACTACCAAAAGTCCAGCGTTTTGTGACCTTAGGGTGCGTGATGGGTTGTAGCGTGGTAGAAGGATAGTTAGGTACGCAGGAGCTAAACCATTTAGGGCCTTATAGGTAAGTAATGATAATTTGTAACTGATACGGAACTTAATAGGTAGCCAGTGCAGAGACTGTAAAATAGGGGTAATATGATCATATTTTCTTGACCTGGTAAGGACTCTAGCTGCTGCATTTTGGACGACCTGTAGCTTGTTTATTGACGAAGCAGGACAACCACCTAGAAGTCCATTACAATAGTCCAGTCTAGAGGTCATGAAAGCATGAACTAGCTTTTCTGCATCAGAAACAGATAACATGTTTCGTAGCTTGGCAATGTTTCTAAGATGGAAGAATGCGGTTTTTGTAACATTGGAAATATGATTTTCAAAAGACAAATTGCTGTCCAATATAACACCCAGATTTCTGACTGTAGAGGAAGTAACAGTACATCCGTCTATTTGCAGATTGTAATCTACAAGATTCTGTGTGGTGTTTTTTGGTCCAATAATTAATATCTCTGTCTTATCCGAATTTAATTGGAGAAAATGATTTGTCATCCAATCTTTTACATTTTTAACACACTCTGTTAGCTTAGATAATTGGGAAGTTTCATCTGGTCTCGTTGAAATATATAGCTGAGTATCATCAGCATAACAGTGGAAGCTAATTCCATATTTTCTAATAATATTACCAAGGGGCAACATGTATATTGAAAATAGAAGGGGACCTAGGACGGATCCTTGTGGCACTCCATATTTTACTGATGATAAATGAGATGACACCCCATTTAAGTAAACAAAATGGTAGCGATCGGACAGGTAGGATCTAAACCATCTTAGAGCCTGCCCTTGAATACCTGTATAGTTTTGTAATCGATCTATGAGTATGTCATGATCTATGGTGTCGAACGCAGCACTAAGATCAAGTAAGACTAGAAATGAGATGCAGCCTTGATCTGACGCAAGAAGCAGGTCATTTGTAATTTTAACAAGTGCAGTTTCTGTGCTATGGTGGGGCCTAAAACCTGACTGAAATTCTTCATACAGATCATTTTTATGCAGGAAGGTGCTCAATTGAGCAGACACAACTTTTTCTAAAATATTAGACATAAATGGAAGATTTGAAATAGGCCTATAATTTGCCAGTACACTAGGATCTAGTTTTGGTTTCTTAATAAGAGGCTTGATAACCGCCAGCTTGAATGGTTTTGGGACGTGACCTAAAGATAACGACGAGTTAATGATATTGAGAAGCGGTTCTTCGGCTACAGGTAACAGCTCTTTTAGTAATTTAGTGGGTACAGGATCTAATAAACATGTTGTTGGTTTAGATACAGTGATAAGTTTATTTAGCTCTTCCTGTCCTATATTTGTAAAGCACTGCAGTTTATCTTTGGGTGCGATGGATGAAACTGAAGTGTTAGACGCTGTAGAATCTACATTTGCTATTGTATTTCTAATGTTATCTATTTTATCAGTGAAGAAATTCATAAAGTCATTACTATTTAACGTTGGTGGAATATTTGAATCAGGTGGCGTCTGGTAATTTGTTAATTTAGCCACTGTGCTAAATAAAAACCTTGGATTGTTTTGGTTATTTTCAATGAGTTTGTGGATATGCTCTGCCCTAGCAGTTTTTAGAGCCTGTCTATACCTGGACATACTGTTTTTCCATGCAGTTTTAAAAACTTCCAAGTTAGTTTTTCTCCATTTGCGTTCAAGACTACGAGTTACTTTCTTGAGAG
>NC_081763.1:1552500-1555000 GCF_963082965.1 Carassius carassius
TTTTTTTGCAAGATTATTGGACAATTAGTGAAAATTTCCAAAAGTACTAACCAGGCCTATTAGATAATTACTGAAAAAATCCAAAAGTACTAACCTGGCCCAAACCTGCTTAGATTTGGAGATCAGTTGAGATCGGGCATAGCCAGGAGTGTATGGCCATAAGCGAAGGAGGCTGCAAAGAGAGGGCTATTTAAAGATCAGCCACTATAATCGCCAGTGCTTTATTTAAGTAGGGAAGGAAACCCAAAAGCTTACAGCACCTGGTATTCCCAGGCGGTCTGCCAACCAAGTACTAACCAGGCCCAAACCTGCTTAGCTTCCGAGATCAGATGAGATCGGGCATAGCCAGGTTGGTATGGCCGTAAGCGAAGGAGGCTGCAAAGAGAGGGCTATTTAAAGATCAGCCACTATAATCGCCAGTGCATTATATAAGTAGGGAAGGAAACCCAAAAGCTTACAGCACCTGGTATTCCCAAAAGTACTATCCAGGCCTATTAGATAATTACTGAAAAAATCCAAAAGTACTAACCTGGCCCAAATCTGCTTACATTCTGAGATCGGGCATTGACTCTTTTTTTTTTTTTTTTTGCAAGATTATTGGACAATTAGTGAAAATTCCCAAAAGTACTAACCAGGCCTATTAGATAATTACTGAAAAAATCCAAAAGTACTAACCTGGCCCAAACCTGCTTACATTCTGAGATCGGGCATTGACTCTTTTTTTTTTTTTTGCAAGATTATTGGACAATTAGTGAAAATTTCCAAAAGTACTAACCAGGCCTATTAGATAATTACTGAAAAAATCAAAAAGTACTAACCTGGCCCAAACCTGCTAACATTCTGAGGTCGGGCATTGACTCTTTTTTTTTTTTTCAAGATTATTGGACAATTAGTGAAAATTTCCAAAAGTACTAACCAGGCCTATTAGATAATTACTGAAAAAATCCAAAAGTACTAACCTGGCCCAAACCTGCTTAGATTTGGAGATCAGACGAGATCGGGCATAGCCAGGAGTGTATGGCCATAAGCGAAGGAGGCTGCAAAGAGAGGGCTATTTAAAGATCAGCCACTATAATCGCCAGTGCTTTATATAAGTAGGGAAGGAAACCCAAAAGCTTACAGCACCTGGTATTCCCAGGCGGTCTCCCAACCAAGTACTAACCAGGCCCAAACCTGCTTAGCTTCCGAGATCAGACGAGATCGGGCATAGCCAGGTTGGTATGGCCATAAGCGAAGGAGGCTGCAAAGAGAGGGCTATTTAAAGATCAGCCACTATAATCGCCAGTGCTTTATATAAGTAGGGAAGGAAACCCAAAAGCTTACAGCACCTGGTATTCCCAAAAGTACTAACCAGGCCTATCAGATAATTACTGAAAAAATCCAAAAGTACTAACCTGGCCCAAACCTGCTTACATTCTGAGATCGGGCATTGACTCTTTTTTTTTTTGTTTTTTTGCAAGATTATTGGACAATTAGTGAAAATTTCCAAAAATACTAACCAGGCCTATTAGATAATTACTGAAAAAATCCAAAAGTACTAACCTGGCCCAAACCTGCTTACATTCTGAGATCAGGCATTGATTCTTTTTTTTTTTGCAAGATTATTGGACAATTAGTGAAAATTTCCAAAAGTACTAACCAGGCCTATTAGATAATTACTGAAAAAATCCAAAAGTACTAACCTGGCCCAAACCTGCTAACATTCTGAGGTCGGGCATTGACTTTTTTTTTTTTTGCAAGATTATTGGACAATTAGTGAAAATTTCCAAAAGTACTAACCAGGCCTATTAGATAATTACTGAAAAAATCCAAAAGTACTAACCTGGCCCAAACCTGCTTAGATTTGGAGATCAGACGAGATCGGGCATAGCCAGGAGTGTATGGCCATAAGCGAAGGAGGCTGCAAAGAGAGGGCTATTTAAAGATCAGCCACTATAATCGCCAGTGCTTTATATAAGTAGGGAAGGAAACCCAAAAGCTTACAGCACCTGGTATTCCCAGGCGGTCTCCCAACCAAGTACTAACCAGGCCCAAACCTGCTTAGCTTCCGAGATCAGACGAGATCGGGCATAGCCAGGTTGGTATGGCCGTAAGCGAAGGAGGCTGCAAAGAGAGGGCTATTTAAAGATCAGCCACTATAATCGCCAGTGCATTATATAAGTAGGGAAGGAAACCCAAAAGCTTACAGCACCTGGTATTCCCAAAAGTACTAACCAGGCCTATTAGATAATTACTGAAAAAATCCAAAAGTACTAACCTGGCCCAAACCTGCTTACATTCTGAGATCGGGCATTGACTTTTTTTTTTTTTTTTTTGCAAGATTATTGGACAATTAGTGAAAATTTCCAAAAGGACTAACCAGGCCTATTAGATAATTACTGAAAAAATCCAAAAGTACTAACCTGGCCCAAACCTTCTTACATTCTGAGATCGGGCATTGACTCTTTTTTTTTTTTTTTGCAAGATTATTGGACAATTAGTGAAAATTTCCAAAAGTACT
>NC_081763.1:1557500-1562500 GCF_963082965.1 Carassius carassius
TACCTTCATCTTCTTTTTTACAGACTTTACATTGAGCATTTGTTGCCTTCTGCATTATACACAATCTCATTTCTGTATAGATCACATTTTGTCTGATAAAATAGTCTAAACATTCTAAATCTACATCCAACCATTTCCATGTTCTATTCTTCCAAATGCCTTTTTCTTCGATTTTATTAAAATGCCTTAACCAAATCTGGTTGGCAACAGGTTTTTTAAAAACTCTATTTATAAAAAACTCATAGAACATTTTCACAGTACACAAATTAAAATCCACCCTCTTTTCTTTACATTTTAAAAACACCATCATTTCATTTTCTCGTTCTCCCTTCTTTTTAATCTCATCTAGCCATTGCCTTGGGATTGCTTTCTTGACATCTTCATACTGTTTTTTTTAAAACCATGACATTAAAATCCTCCTTCTCCTCCTCCATTGCATCTTTAATCACTTGGAGTGGTAAAAATCCCTCTTTCACCTCCCATAAAACATCTCTCACTTTTACGATCCCCACTTTTAGCCACTTCTTAAAATAGATATCTCGCTCGTGTATCTTTATTTTGTCATTTAAAAACAGAGGCTGATTTAAAATCGCTTCCCTCCCCTCCGGATTAAAATCCACCTCTGTTAAAAAAAGCCTCCAAGCATTTAAAACCTCTTTATAAAGCTGTGGTATCCCCTCCATCATCCAACTTTTCAACTTCATCCATAAAATGTTTTCCCCAAGGTTAAAATTCCCACATTTATTTAAATAAAAACCCATCAATTTCTTCCATTCATCTCTCTTCTTATCATCCAAATATTTCTTAACCACTTTTACCCTCATGCTTTTCATCTTCTGTTCCACATCGACTAAACCCATCCCTCCCTCTTCTGGTTTTCCTATCAGCGTATTGTACGCTATCCTTGGAGGCTTTTTTCCCCATAAAAATTCTAAAATACTCTTTTTTATTCTCTTAAAAACCCAGTTTGGCAATGGCATCACATGTAATTTGTACCACATTTTTGATAACATTAACATGTTTACAATTAAAATTTTTCCTTTCAAACTTAAAAACCTGTTTCTCCAAAAAATCAGTCTCCTATCCATCCCTCCCAATGTCTCATCCCACATATTATCAACAGTTTCCTTCTCATTCTTTGCTAACCCCGCTCCTAAAATCCTCATTTCTTGTACCTCTAGGAATTTAACAACCCCCGTTAAAACCTCTGACCTTCCGAACTTCATATATACTGTTTTTTCTTCATTTATTTTTGCACCTGATCCCTCACAATAGCATTTCATTTTTTCCATTACTTCTTTAACACTTTCTATATTTTCAACAATAATTGTGGTATCATCAGCATACTGGAATATTTTAGTCAGTTCCTCTTTTTCTTCTAGTTTTATTCCCTTTATTTTTTTCTCTCTGTTTATTAAAAGCCCTAATGGTTCAGCCACCAAAGAATATAACTTCGCTGACAGTGGACACCCTTGTCTTATAGACCTTAAAACTTTAAAAGGTTCCGTTAAAAAACCATTACATTTAACTTTTGTTAAAATATCGCTGTATAAAACTGAGATCCATTTTATAAAATTCTCTCCAAAACCAAATTGTTTTAAAACCGCCAATAAAAACCCATGCTCCACTCTGTCAAAAGCCTTCTCGAAATCCATGCTTATTATATATGCCTCCTTTCCTTTTTCTTTTATGTACCCCATTATATCTCTTATGCTACTCGTGATATCTGCTATGTCCCTCCCCTTTACTCCATATGCCTGGTTAGTCTCTATTATGTTTGGCATTATATTTTTTAATCTGTTCGCTAAAACCCTGGCTAAAATTTTAAAATCTGTGTTTAACATTGTAATGGGCCTAAAATTCCTCAGTTCCGCTTTGTCTCCTTTTCTCTTGTAGATTATTTTCATTAAGCCTAAGCCCATTCTTGGGTGTACTCTTTCTTTTTTAAAAACCTCTTCATAGACTTCTTTTAAAATCGGGCTTCCTTTTTCTTTAAAAACCTTATAAAACTCACTTCCAATACCATCTATTCCTGGGCTTTTCTTCACACTTAGCTGATTTATTGCTTGTATAATTTCCGCAGTTGTTATTCCCTTATCACATTCCTTTTTATCTCCCTCACCGACTTTTCGTGTTATCTGTTGTAACAAAATGTTCCTTTTTTCCTCATCCCCTTCCTCTGATCTAAAAAGTTCTTCAAAATATGTGCTTATTTCCTTTAAAATTCCCTCCGTGCTTAAAACAACTTGTCCTTCCTTATTCCTAAGTTCTTTAATTATTCCCGCCTTCGCCCTGCTTTTCTCAAGGTTAAAAAAGAATCTACTACATTTTTCCCCTTCTACTGTATATTTAGCTTTACTTCTTAACGTTGCCCCTTTATATTTTCCTTCTTCGATTTTCCTCAACTTTTCCTCCACTTCAATTACTCTTTGCACGTTTACTTCATTTTTATTTAACTCCTCTCTTAACGTCTTTCTTATTTCTTGTTCCTTTGTTCTTTTTACCTTTTGTAACAATTTACAGTAATTCATTACATATTTCTTTATGTCATATTTCATGTTTTCCCACCATTGCCTTTTATCTTCTATGTACATCAAGTCTTTTTTCCCCTCATCTAATTTATTTTCTATCTCTTTTTTAAAACTCTCTTCCTTTAAAACTTCAGTGTTTAAAATCCATACCCCTGGTCCCCTCATTTCCTTTTTAAAATCATTCTCATTTGCACCATTTTGTGATCACTTAAAGTCGTTTCTTTATAAAACACTCCATCAATAAAACATTCCAAATTCCTAGTACTTAAAAAGTAGTCTATTCTAGTTTGACACATAAAATTCCCTACCAGCTGTCTTCTTGTAAATTCCCTCTTTTTCTCATTTCTTTCTCTCCACACATCAATCATGTTCTTCTCCTCCATCAATGAAATTAACTCCTTTCTTCCCCCATCCGATTTAAAAACCATTCCGTTAGCCATATCCATTTTACTAAAAACAGTGTTAAAATCCCCCGCAATTATTACCCTCTTCCATTTTTCCATTAATTCAGCTATTACATTAAAATATTTTTTCTTTTCTATTTCTTCATTTGGAGCATGTACGTTTACTCAAATAAAATCATCTTCATCCATCTTAATTTCTACAGCCATGCATTTTCCTTTTGTGTCATTATACATTTGCTATGATCTGATACCTCTATCTTTTCTTATTAACATCGCAACTCCTCCTCCTATTTTTCCCTCAGCATTATTAAATAATAATTCCCCTTCCCATCTTTTTTTAAAATCCTCCATTACACTCTCTTTCCAGTTTGTTTCTTGCAATAAAATCACATCTTCATCCCTGCACAGTTCCTTGACTTTTTCAAATTTCACACCATTGATTAACCCTCTTGCATTAAAAGTAACAATTTTCAACACAATTAAAAAAGATAAAAAGACAAACTTTAGCATCATAATTTCGTTATCCTACTTCCTCCCCCTCTTTTGCACTTCTTCCACAGTCTTGTTTCACCTCATTACTTTGTTTACACATTTTATTTTTAGCTTTTTCTAAATTGGGTATTACCTTAACTTTTCTTCTTCTTTTATTGGATGTACTTGCAGTGCTGTCTCCGCCCATGTTTTCACTGTCTTTGTTATTTCTGTCCGTCTCACCGATCCATTCAGTCTCTTCTGGCTCTTCCGTTTCTGCTTTTCCAACCTCATTTAACTCCATCTGTACCTCCATTTCCACAATGTCCTGTGTTAACTCAGTCTTTTCAATCTAATTTTCATTGTCCTTGCTTACATTGTCCTCTCTTTGCATTTCTCCGGTGTCTTCCCTTTGCTCCTCTTCATTGTCTGTCTCATGCATCTGCCCACTCCCCCTCTCTTCTCCATTTTGCTGGTCTCCATACCAGCACTCGCATTTGTCCAGTACACAATTGCAGTCTGGACACATCACCACCTTACAGTCCCTCGCGAAGTGGCCTGTTTCCGAGCATTTAAAACATTTAAAGTCTGGACAGTCCTTCATCACATGATCAGGGCTCATACACAACCTGCAGGTTCTCACCTGCTTGCTATGTATCACTCTATAGTATTGTGGACCATCTTCCATTTCAATTCGAGTACTGTAGGGCAAGGAGGCCACTTCTTTTGGGAACTGTACCTTAAGGAACCTCGTTCCATCTTCTATGTTGGTGCCGGTATAAAATCTTCTTCTTATCTGAGAAACAGGAGTTACCCCCCATCCCTCCAGCTTCTGTAGAATCTCTGCACCATCCAGGTAAGCGGGCAGATGCATGAAAGAGACAACTCTGTTATTCAATTTCTTAATTTCACATAGTTTTCCTTTAATCATCAATCCTTCGCTCAGATTTTCAATATCTTCTTCCTTTTCAAACGTAATTTCGTACTCCATCATTTTGGGTCTTACAGCTAATATTTTTGTCACATCCAACTTATCTTTCAGCGCTTGTATTATGTCTTCTGCTTTTCCTTCGTGCACTTCAGTCAAATCCACTACTACTGTAGCTTCTTTGGTGTAGGTTCTTTTAAATCTCCTGAAGACTCCAGGTCCATCCTTTTCTCGTTGAGTTTTTTCCAGTCCGTTTGTCATTTGCCGCCGTGTTCCTCGTGCCAAGTCCATGTCTGTTGCCGTAGTTCCATCCATTTTTCAAAAATAAATAAAACAAAAAACGAAAAAAAACAACAAAAACCAAAAAACAAAATGATCCCTTCCAAACAGCTATGCTGTTGGGAGGACAAGTAACAAAAATAACCAAAAATTTAAACAAAAACAATTATTAAGACTCAAATAACCAAAAAGCAAAAAAAACAAACAATTTTGGGTGAACCTTCTTCACCCTTCTATAGCCACCTCACTTCCTGTTTCTCACTAGCTCTCTAGCGCCCTCAGGTTGGTATGGCCGTAAGCGAAGGAGGCTACAAAGAGAGGGCTATTTAAAGATCAGCCACTATAATCGCCAGTGCATTATATAAGTAGGGAAGGAAACCCAAAAGC
>NC_081763.1:1565000-1577500 GCF_963082965.1 Carassius carassius
TGAAAAAGTCCAAAAGTACTAACCTGGCCCAAACCTGCTTACATTCTGAGATCGGGCATTGACTCTTTTTTTTTTTTTTTTGCAAGATTATTGGACAATTAGTGAAAATTTCCTAAAGTACTAACCAGGCCTATTAGATAATTACTGAAAAAATCCAAAAGGACTAACCTGGCCCAAACCTGCTTACATTCTGAGATTGGCATTGACTCTTTTCTTTTTTTTTGCAAGATTATTGGACAATTAGTGAAAATTTCCTAAAGTACTAACCAGGCCTATTAGATAATTACTGAAAAAATCCAAAAGTACTAACCTGGCCCAAACCTGCTTAGATTTGGAGATCAGTTGAGATCGGGCATAGCCAGGATGGTATGGCCTCAAGCGAAGGAGGCTGCAAAGAGAGGGCTATTTAAAGATCAGCCACTATAATCGCCAGTGCTTTATATAAGTAGGGAAGGAAACCTTTTTTTTTTATTATTAATTAAAAATCACAAAATAAAAACATTAACAATACATCTCCACAAATATTTAAAGATCTTCCGGTAACAGAACTTCAAAACCAGTCCAAGTTTTTACAATTTATGGATTATTCCTTGTAATACATTTTTCAAACATTTCCATATTCTCAAGCATTTTGCAATAGTCATATAAGACTTGTATTTCCTCCATCATGATCTGTTTATATAATAACTTTATCGCTATCTCTTTTTTCTTTTGTTTCATTATATTTCTCCTTCTCCATATTGCAAATCTTGCAAGCGTTAACTTAAAATTAAGAGCATAGTTATTTTTTGTCCTTCCATTGAAGCCAAATAAAAGCAATGTATCCCATTCTTCCAAAGTAATGTTGTCATTATACAGAAAATCACATTCCATCTTTTTTAACATTTCTATAAAATCACTTAACTTTCTGCATTTTAAAAATAAATGTAATACACCTTCCTTTTTCTCCAAACACACTTTGCACATTTCATCTTGCGCTAACCCAATTTTACTTAAAATCATTTCTGTCATCACACAATTGTGTCTTAATAAAAAATCTAAATTTTCCAAAACCGGACTTTTAAAATTCAATCTTACATTTTTCCATATATTCGAAGCATCAAAATTGTCAAATAACTTTTCCCAATATTCTATTGCTTTAGGCTTTACAAAAACAGTCTTACTTAAACAGGTATAAAACATCTTAATGACACAATCATTAAAAACAATCTTATCATCCCCTGCTTTTAAAAAAACCTTTGGTTTCTCATTCTCAGTTTCTTTTTCATTATCCTCAATATTTTTAATCCAATGTTCTGGCAATGCTAATTTTAATTTTGTATATTGTTCTTCAATTTTCCCTTTGTTTTCTATATCTTCTCTTTCCTCAAGTGAATCAATTATTGCTTGTGTAGGTAAAAATCCAGGTTTCACTTCATATAAAATGTCTTTTATTTGTCTAAAACCTACTGCGTACCAGTTTTCATAAAACATGTGCTTTTTGCTTTTATTATTTTGATTTAAAAATAGGGGTTGCTGTAGGTACTGTTTTCTCCCTTTAATCTCTACGTACACATTATCATAAAACATTTTCCAACTTCTCAACAATTCCTTATAAAACTCTGGTATATTTTCTATCATATTATCCTTAAAAGCCAACCATAAAAAATCATCTCCTATTTGTCCGCATTTATTAATAACATAATTCATGACACTTTTCCATGGAATGTTGTCTTTGTTAAAAAACTTTTTTACTGTTTTAATTCTCATGCTTTTCATTCTCAGCCATGGATCTATTAGTCCTAATCCTCCATCTTCCACCTTTCCATCCCAAAGAAACTTTAAAATCATAGTTTTTATTCTCTTATATACCCAAATTGGTAAACTAACGACACTTAAAACATACCACATTTTGGATAAAAAAAGAGAATTCAAGACAAGTACCTTCCCTTTTAGAAACAGTACTCTCTGTTTCCAAAAATTTAATCTTTTTTCCATTTTGTTTACAGTTTCGTCCCAATTTATTTCTCTAGTTTTAATTTCATCATATCCAAGTGTAATGCCTAAAATTTTTATATTATTTTTTTGTTCTTTTAACTGCCAATTTCTTTTTGAAATGTCCACTTTTCCAATCTTAATGTATTCGCTTTTTTCCTTATTTACTTTTGCACCCGAACCTCGACAGTATTTATCAATAATTCCCATAGCTTTTTCAGCACTATTAAAATCTTTTAAAATCAGAGTAGTATCATCTGCATACTGAAACAATTTTTGTTCTATTACATTGTCTTCTATTAAAAAACCTTTTATTTCTTTTTCTCCATTTATTGCTAAACCTAACGGTTCAGCAACTAAAGTATATAATAAAGCTGATAAGGGACATCCTTGTCTTATAGATCTAGATATTCCTATGAAGTCTGTTAAAAAACCATTTATTTTAAAACAGCTAAAAATATCTGTATGAAAACATTTCATCCACTTTATAAAATTATTACCAAAACCAAACTGTTGAATTAAATCAAATAAATATTTGTGCTCAACTCTGTCAAATGCCTTTTCTAGATCTATACTGATTAAAAAACCATCACTCTTTTTCTCTTTTATGTACCAAATTAAATCTCTAATGCTTGTTACTGTATCCACTATATCTCTTCCTAATACGCCATATGCTTGATTAGTCGTAATGTGGGGAACTACTTTTTTAAGTCTATTCGCTAAAATCTTGGCTAATATTTTATAATCTGTGTTGAGCATACTTAATGGTCTGTAATTTTGCAAATCATCTTTATTCCCTTTCTTTTTATAAATTATTTTAATCATGCCCTTCTTCATACTCTCACTCAATTGTCCATTCTTAAAAATGGCTATGAAAAGATCTTTCAAAATAGGTATTAAAACATCTTTAAAAACCTTATAAAATTCAGATGATAAACCAGGACTTTTCCCATTACTTAATTTCATTATAGCTTCGTTTATCTCCTCTTCTGTTTAATCACTATCACACATTTTTTTATCATCCTCTTTTACTTTAACTTTGATTTGATTTAACAAAAATACTTCATCCTCCTCATTAACTCCCTTTTTCTTAAATAAAACACCAAAAAAATCCTTCACCGCTTTTAAAATCCCTTCTTTATCTTTTATATTTTTACCTTCCATTGAAACATTCTTTATTAAAATCAGCTTTTTGTCTAGTCTTTTCTGCATCATAGAAACACTTTGTACTTCTTTCCCCTTCCACTGTATTCCTTATCTTACTTCTTATTCTAGCACCCACACATTTGTCCTCTTCCACTTTTTTGAGTTTCTCTTCCAATATTACTATTTTCCTAATATCCGTATTTCCTTCAGTTATCTTTTTCATTTCATTTTCCCATTCTTTATTTAGTTCCCTTTCTTTAGCTCTTTTTGCTTTCTGTATTTTTTTAGAACATTCAATAGAAAAACCTTTGATATCTGATTTTATATTGTCCCACCACACACATATTGCTTCATCATATAAAACATCATCTACGCTATTAATAATTAGATTTTCCATTTCCATTTTATACAATTCGTTCTTTAAAAGCTGTGTATTAACCACCCATACACCTGGTCCTCTCTCAACTCCACTAAAATCCATCATTACGTATAAAAAATCATGATCACTCCCGCTATACATTTTATAAAAAACTTTTGAAATAAAATGCTCAAATCTTCTGTCACATAAAATGAAATCTATTCTGCTTTGTTTTAAAATTGTATTAACCCACTGTCTTCTCGAATATTCTCTTTTGACTCTGTTTCTATCTCTCCATACATCTACAAATTTATGTTCAGCCATCATACATTTCAATTCTTTTCTTCCAACATCAGCTCTATACACCATAAAATCTTCAACATCTATTCTTTCTAAAACAGTATTAAAATCTCCTATAACAATGACATTCTTCCATCCATTAATCAAAACACTCAATTCTTTAAAAAAAGTAACTCTTTCCATATCTTCATTTGGAGCATGTATATTACATATTGTTATTTCTTCTCCCCTATCCATAATTTTAACAGTTAAAATCCTGCCATTGTTATCTTTAAATAAAACATTCGTTGATTCTACTACTCCCCTTCTAATTAGTATTGCCAAGCCTTTTTTCTTATTTAAGTCATTACTGTACCATATTTCTCCATCCCAACATTTTTTAAAATCATTAACTATTGTTTCATTCCATCCAGTCTCTTGTATACATAAAATATCACTTTGTTTTGTTAAATTCATTATATTTTCAAACTTCAGCTTAGATGACAACCCTCTAACATTAATGGAGACCAAACATAAATTACTCATAATGAAATAAAAGAAAAAAAACAAACCAAAACAACCCATCATACATATGCGGTCTCTCTTAATATCTAGGAATTTAGATCTACTTTATCTTCATTTAGCCTTGCTCTGTCTTCTCTTCTTAACTTTTGTTTCTTTAATACTTGTTTAATATGTATTTCCGGTACTCTTAACATTTTACGTCTTCTGTTCATAATGTCCGATATTCTGCTTTCAAGCTCAAGGTTAATTTCATCAGTTTCCTCATCACTTACGTCCTCTTTATTCCACCCAGCTGCAATTTCACTCGTTGTTGCACATTCCTTTTCTTTCATTTGTCCATCATTAGCAACAGTTTGATGTGTCTCAGTCTCCATTATATGCACTTCAATTTCTTTATCTGCGTTGTCCTCTCTCCTCGTGGAGTCCTCCTTTCCTTGCTTACTTAAATCATCTGAAATCCCATTCACCTCCTGTGTTTCATCTTTCCTTCTATTTCTGCTTGTCTCCTCCATGTGCTCCTGCACCTCTATCTCCATTTCTGCATTGTCCTCCTCTTCAGATTCACACGTACACCTCATCCATGTCTTTTCACAGCTTTGGCACCGCGGGGCTTGGCAGTCCCGAGCAAAATGCCCCTGTTCCTGACATTCTCTGCAGGTATATTGAGGACAGTCCTTTTTTTCATGCTCTGTGCTTGCACATATTCTGCAAGTCTTTAGCTGGCCGTCATGAATTACCCTGAAGTATTTTGGTCCCTCCTCTGTGTCAAATCTCACATTGTATGGCAGAGTCACAATGTCCTGTGGGAATCTTACTCTTAAAAACCTTGTTCCATCTGCAACAGTGGTGCCAGGATAATATCTCCTTCTTAATGGGAGAATAGAATTTACACCCCAATCCACCAGTTTTTGAACGATTTCATCATCTTTTATGTAGTTTGGCAAAAGCAAAAAAGAGACCATTCTTTCAGTTTTACATAGTTTTTTGATCTCACAAAACTGTCCATCAATCAGTAGTCCATCTATTAGCTTATCACAATCCATCTCATTCTCCATGGTTAGTTCATAGTCAAAATTACTTTTTTTCCTCAGTCCATACAGCTTTCCAAATCCAGTTTTCTCTTCCACTGCCTTTATTATCATCATCACAGATATTTTCTCTGGATCATTAACAGTCATTGTTAGCGTTGCTTCTTTTTTGTAGTCTCTCTGATATTTCGATTGGCTTTTTATCTTTTTCATTGTCTCATTTCTTTGAACTGCTTCTCGTCTTCCATCAGTATAATTGCTTGTTTGTTTACCTTGACTTGTATATAGCTCGTCTGTTCCTCTACTCCTTGCATCCATTCCATTCTTCTTTCTCCTTGTGGCAACCATTGCCCATGTTTCTTTGTCATCTTTATCCTTTCCATTGTCCATTTCTTTGTTTCTTTCAGTGTAGTCGTTGTCAATGTCAATGTCACCTTTATTTATATAGCGCTTTAAACAAAATACATTGCGTCAAAGCAACTGAACAACATTCATTAGGAAAACAGTGTCAATAATGCAAAAATGAGAGTTAAAGGCAGTTCATCATTGGATTCAGTTATGTCATCTCTGTTCAGTTAAATAGTGTCTGTGCATTTATTTGCAATCAAGTCAACGATATCGCTGTAGATGAAGTGTCCCCAACTAAGCAAGCCAGAGGCGACAGCGGCAAGGAACCGAAACTCCATCGGTGACAGAATGGAGAAAAAAAACCTTGGGAGAAACCAGGCTCAGTTGGGGGGCCAGTTCTCCTCTGACCAGACGAAACCAGTAGTTCAATTCCAGGCTGCAGCAAAGTCAGATTGTGCAGAAGAATCATCTGTTTCCTGTGGTCTTGTCCTGGTGCTCCTCTGAGACAAGGTCTTTACAGGGGATCTGTATCTGGGGCTCTAGTTGTCCTGGTCTCCGCTGTCTTTCAGGGATGTAGAGGTCCTTTCTAGGTGCTGATCCACCATCTGGTCTGGATACGTACTGGATCCGGGTGACTGCAGTGACCCTCTGATCTGGACACAGACTGGATCTGGTGGCCACGGTGACCTCGGAACAAGAGAGAAACAGACAAATATTAGCGTAGATGCCATTCTTCTAATGATGTAGCAAGTACATAGGTTGTTATGGGAAGTGTTTCCGGTTCCGGTTTACCTAATTAATGCAGCCTAAAAATCCTTTAACGGATTTGGATAATAAAAGCATATTAGTATGTTATGTGTATGCCAGGTTAAAGAGATGGGTCTTTAATCTAGATTTAAACTGCAAGAGTGTGTCTGCCTCCCGAACAATGTTAGGTAGGTTATTCCAGAGTTTGGGCGCCAAATAGGAAAAGGATCTGCCGCCTGCAGTTGATTTTGATATTCTAGGTATTATCAAATTGCCTGAGTTTTGAGAACGTAGCGGACGTAGAGGATTATAATGTAAAAGGAGCTCATTCAAATACTGAGGTGCTAAACCATTCAGGGCTTTATAAGTAATAAGCAATATTTTAAAATCTATGCGATGCTTGATAGGGAGCCAGTGCAGTGTTGACAGGACCGGGCTAATATGGTCATACTTCCTGGTTCTAGTAAGAACTCTTGCTGCTGCATTTTGGACTAGCTGTAGTTTGTTTACTAAGCGTGCAGAACAACCACCCAATAAAGCATTACAATAATCTAACCTTGAGGTCATAAATGCATGGATTAACATTTCTGCATTTGACATTGAGAGCATAGGCCGTAATTTAGATATATTTTTGAGATGGAAAAATGCAGTTTTACAAATGCTAGAAACGTGGCTTTCTAAGGAAAGATTGCCATCAAGTAGCACACCTAGGTTCCTAACTGATGATGAAGAATTGACAGAGCAACCATCAAGTCTTAGACAGTGTTCCAGGTTATTACAAGCAGAGTTTTTAGGTCCTATAATTAACACCTCTGTTTTTTCAGAATTTAGCAGTAAGGAATTACTCGTCATCCAGTTTTTTATATCGACTATGCAATCCATTAGTTTTTCAAATTGGTGTGTTTCACCGGGCTGCGAAGAAATATAGAGCTGAGTATCATCAGCATAACAGTGAAAGCTAACACCATGTTTCCTGATGATATCTCCCAAGTGTAACATATAAAGCGTGAAGAGTAGCGGCCCTAGTACTGAGCCTTGAGGTACTCCATACTGCACTTGTGATCGATAGGATACATCTTCATTCACTGCTACGAACTGATGGCGGTCATAAGTACGATTTAAACCATGCTAATGCACTTCCACTGATGCCAACAAAGTATTCAAGTCTATGCAAAAGAATGTTGTGGTCAATTGTGTCAAACGCAGCACTAAGATCCAATAAAACTAATAGAGAGATACACCCACAATCAGATGATAAGAGCAGATCATTTGTAACTCTAAGAAGAGCAGTCTCAGTACTATGATACGGTCTAAATCCTGACTGGAAATCCTCACATATACCATTTTTCTCTAAGAAGGAATATAATTGTGTGGATACCACCTTTTCTAGTATCTTGGACAGAAAAGGGAGATTCGAGATTGGTCTATAATTAACTAGTTCTTTGGGGTCAAGTTGTGGTTTTTTGATGAGAGGCTTAATAACAGCCAGTTTGAAGGTTTTGGGGACATGTCCTAATGACAATGAGGAATTAATAATAGTCAGAAGAGGATCTATGACTTCTGGAAGCACCTCTTTCAGGAGCTTAGATGGTATAGGGTCTAATATACATGTTGTTGGTTTAGATGATTTAACAAGTTTATACAATTCTTCCTCTCCTATAGTAGAGAATGAGTGGAACTGTTCCTCAGGGGATCTATAGTGCACTGTCTGATGTGATACTGTAGCTGACGGCTGAATGGTTGCAATTTTATCTCTAATAGTATTGATTTTAGAAGTAAAGTAGTTCATAAAGTCATTACTGCTGTGGTGTTGGGAAATGTCAACACTTGTTGAGGCTTTATTTTTCGTTAATTTAGCCACTGTATTGAATAAATACCTGGGGTTATGTTTGTTTTCTTCTAAAAGAGAAGAAAAGTAATCGGATCTAGCAGTTTTTAATGCTTTTCTGTAGGATATGTTACTTTCCCGCCAAGCAATACGAAATACCTCTAGTTTTGTTTTCCTCCAGCTGCGCTCCATTTTTCGGGCTGCTCTCTTTAGGGTGCGAGTATGCTCATTATACCATGGTGTCAAACTGTTTTCCTTAACCTTCCTTAAGCGTAAAGGAGCAACTTTATTTAAAGTGCTAGAAAAGAGAGAGTCCATAGTTTCTGTTACATCATCAAGTTGTTCTGAGGTTTTGGATATGCTAAGGAATTTGGATACATCAGGAAGATAACTTAAAAAGCAGTCTTTTGTGTTAGAAGTGATGGTTCTTCCATACTTGTAACAAGAAGTAGAATTTACAATTTTGGCTATATGAATTTTGCAAAGAACTAAATAATGATCTGAGATATCATCACTTGGCTGAATAATTTCAACACCATCAACATCAATTCCATGTGACAGTATTAAATCTAGAGTATGATTTCGACAATGAGTAGGTCCTGAAACGTGTTGTCTAACACCAATAGAGTTCAGAATGTCTATAAATGCTGATCCCAATGCATCGTTTTCATTATCAACATGGATATTAAAATCACCAACTATTAAAACTTTATCTGCAGCCAGAACTAACTCGGATGTAAAATCACCAAACTCTTTAATAAAGTCTGTATGGTGCCCTGGTGGCCTGTATACAGTAGCCAGTACAAACATAACAGGGGATTTATCATTAACATTTGTTTCTTTGGATAATGTTATATGAAGTACCATTACTTCAAATGAGTTATACTTGAAGCCTGCCCTCTGAGAAATCCTGAAAACGTTGTTATAAATTGAAGCAACACCTCCACCTTTGCCTTTTAGACGTGGCTCATGTTTATAACAGTAATCTTGGGGGGTGGACTCATTTAAAATAATGTAATCATCAGGTTTTAGCCAGGTTTCTGTCAAACAGAGTACATCTATATTATGATCAGTGATCATATTATTTACAAAAAGTGTTTTCGTAGAAAGGGATCTGATATTCAATAAGCCAAGCTTTATCATTTGTTTATCCATATTGCTTCTGTTTTTTATTTGTTGAACCTCAATTAAATTGTTAATCTTAACTTGGTTTGGACGTTTTTTGTATTTTCTAGTTCGGGGAACAGACACAGTCTCTATAGTGTGATATCTAGGTGAAAAAGTCTCTATGTGCTGAGAATTAACTGACCTCTGTGACGGGAGGCAGCTAGCAGACGGTCGGTTTAGCCAGTTTGTCTGCTTCCTGACCTGGGCCCCAGTTAGTCAAGTATAAACACTAAGACTATTTGCCATATTTATAGAGAGAAGAGTGGCGCCACCCCAGGAGGGATGAAGACCATCTCTTTTAAACAGGTCAGGTCTGCCCCAAAAGCTCGTCCAATTGTCTATGAAACCTATGTTATTCTGTGGGCACCACTTAGACATCCAGCCATTGAGTGATGACAATCTGCTATGCATCTCATCACCACGGTAAGCAGGGAGGGGACCAGAGCATATTACAGTGTCTGACATCATGCTTGCAAGTTCACACACCTCTTTAATGTTATTTTTAGTGATCTCCGACTGGCGAAGTCGAATTTCATTAGCGCCGGCATGAATAACAATCTTACTGTATTTACGTTTAGAATTAGCCAGCACTTGTAAATTTGCCAAGATGTCAGGCGCTCTGGCTCCCGGTAAACATTTGACTATGGTGGCTGGTGTCTCTATATTCACGTTCCGTACAATAGAATCACCAATAACTAGAGCACTTTCATCAGGTTTCTCAGTGGGTGCATCACTGAGTGGGGAGAACCTGTTTAATGTTTTGATCGGAACAGAAGAGCGGTGTTTTGACCCACGACTACGCTGCCTCACCGTCACCCAGTTGCCCTGCTGCTGGGGCTCTGTTTCCGGAACCGAACAATGTACAGGAATCCCTGAGCTAGACGCATCCAAAGCCGTATCTAGAGCCCTAACATTCTTACTGTCCTCAATTAAAGTTTGGATGCGTGTCTCTAATTCTGAAATCTTCTCTGTCATCCTAACTATTTCCCTGCATTTATCACATGTGAATCCCTCATCAGCGACAGAGATAGATAAACTGTACATGTGGCAAGAGGTGCAAGAAACAATGATAGGAGAAGCCATTACTCACCGTGCTTGATGAAAATTCTTACTGCGGTTGTTTGATGAACTTGTGAAAAACTGGAGCGAGGGAGAGGAGAAAAGAAAACAGCGATAGGTTCGAATGAAAACGCTAATGACAAGCTAACGAGTGCTAACGCTTTGCAGGTGTACTGCACTCACGTAAATAAAATAAAAGTGAACCATCAAAGTTAATCTGATAAGATTGATCGATAATATCAGAAATATGGTGTGAATTAAGTTATATTTTACCACTTTAAAAAACAGAGAGTGATAGTAAGATAAAGATTCTAGAGAAAAAAATAAAATAAAAACAGCTACACGGAGCTACAATTTGCTACAGAAGGCCAACAGGAAGTAGAGAAAACACTGTCCAACAGCGACCTCAGTCCTCAGTCTCTTGGTCTAATATCCGTTCCGGTTCAGTAACTGTAATATCCGTCATTTTGAAAAAATAAAACCCCAGACAGTAAAACTGTCTGAGGTTTAAACAAAAAATAAATTTAACTTATAAAGTTTAAGTAATTATCAAAAGAAAACACAATAAAACAAACAAAAAAAACAAACAAAAAAAATAGGGGAGAGCCTTTCCCTCCCAAACTGCCACCTCACACTTCCTGGATCGTACCAACTCAGGGCGTGCTCAGGTTGGTATGGCCGTAAGCGAAGGAGGCTGCAAAGAGAGGGCTATTTAAAGATCAGCCACTATAATCGCCAGTGCTTTATATAAGTAGGGATGGAAACCCAAAAGCTTACAGCACCTGGTATTCCCAGGCGGTCTCCCATCCAAGTACTAACCAGGCTCAAACCTGCTTAGCTTCCGAGATCAGACGAGATCGGGCATAGCCAGGTTGGTATGGCCGTAAGCGAAGGAGGCTGCAAAGAGAGGGCTATTTAAAGATCAGCCACTATAATCGCCAGTGCATTATATAAGTAGGGAAGGAAACCCAAAAGCTTACAGCACCTGGTATTCCCAAAAGTACTAACCAGGCCTATTAGATATTTACTGAAAAAATCCAAAAGTACTAACCTGGCCCAAACCTGCTAACATTCTGAGATCGGGCATTGACTTTTTTTTTTTTTTTGCAAGATTATTGGACAATTAGTGAACATTTCCAAAAGTACTAACCAGGCCTATTAGATAATTTCTGAAAAAATCCAAAAGTACTAACCTGGCCCAAACCTGCTTACATTCTGAGATCGGGCATTGACTTTTTTTTTTTTTTTTGCAAGATTATTGGACAATTAGTGAACATTTCCAAAAGTACTAACCAGGCCTATTAGATAATTACTGAAAAAATCCAAAAGTACTAACCTGGCCCAAACCTGCTTAGATTTGGAGATCAGTTTAGATCGGGCATAGCCAGGATGGTATGGCCATAAGCGAAGGAGGCTGCAAAGAGAGGGCTATTTAAAGATCAGCCACTATAATCGCCAGTGCTTTATATAAGTAGGGAAGGAAACCCAAAAGCTTACAGCACCTGGTATTCCCAAAAGTACTAACCAGGCCTATTAGATAATTACTGAAAAAATCCAAAAGTACTAACCTGGCCCAAACCTGCTTACATTCTGAGATCGGGCATTGACTCTTTTTTGTTTTTTTTTTGCAAGATTATTGGACAATTAGTGAACATTTCCAAAAGTACTAACCAGGCCTAATAGATAATTACTGAAAAAATCCAAAAGTACTTACCTGGCCCAAACCTGCTTACATTCTGAGATCGGGCATTGAGTCTTTTCTTTTTTTTTTTCTTTTTTTTTTGCAAGATTATTGGACAATTAGTGAAAATTTCCTAAAGTACTAACCAGGCCTATTAGATAATTACTGAAAAATCCAAAAGTACTAACCTGGCCCAAACCTGCTTAGATTTGGAGATCAGTTGAGATCGGGCATAGCCAGGATGGTATGGCCATAAGCGAAGGAGGCTGCAAAGAGAGGGCTATTTAAAGATCAGCCACTATAATCTCCAGTGCTTTATATAAGTAGGGAAGGAAACCCAAAAGCTTACAGCACCTGGTA
>NC_081763.1:1590000-1617500 GCF_963082965.1 Carassius carassius
TCAGACGAAATCGGGCATAGCCAGGTTGGTATGGCCGTAAGCGAAGGAGGCTGAAAAGAGAGGGCTATTTAAAGATCAGCCACTATAATCGCCAGTGCATTATATAAGTAGGGAAGGAAACCCAAAAGCTTACAGCACCTGGTATTCCCAAAAGTACTAACCAGGCCTATTAGATAATTACTGAAAAAATCCAAAAGTACTAACCTGGCCCAAACCTGCTTACATTCTGCGATCGGGCATTGACTCTTTTTTGTTTTTTTGCAAGATTATTGGACAATTAGTGAAAGCTTCCAAACGTACTAACCAGGCCTATTAGATAATTACTGGAAAAATCCAAAAGTACTAACCTGGCCCAAACCTGCTTACATTCTGAGATCGGGCATTGACTTTTTTTTTTTTGCAAGATTATTGGACAATTAGTGAAAATTTCCTAAAGTACTAACCAGGCCTATTAGATAATTACTGAAAAAATCCAAAAGTACTAACCTGGCCCAAACCTGCTTACATTCTGAGATCGGGCATTGACTTTTTTTTTTTTTTTTTTTGCAAGATTATTGGACAATTAGTGAAAATTTCCAGATGTACTAACCAGCCCTATTAGATAATTACTGAAAAAATCCAAAAGTACTAACCTGGCCCAAACCTACTCACATTCTGAGATCGGGCATTGACTTTTTTTTTTTTTTTTTTGCAAGATTATTGGACAATTAGTGAAAATTTCCAAAAGTACTAACCAGGTCTATTAGATAATTACTGAAAAAATCCAAAAGTACTAACCTGGCCCAAACCTGCTTAGATTTGGAGATCAGTTGAGATTGGGCATAGCCAGGATGGTATGGCCATAAGCGAAGGAGGCTGCAAAGAGAGGGCTATTTAAAGATCAGCCACTATGTTACGACCCCTCTAAGATTTGTCTAGGAGCAAGAGGAGTAACACTAAAGAAAATATAGCAAAAATTGTAAGAATGATCGGAGGCGGCAAGAAACCATGCAAAAGACAAGAACTGCCAATGAAAAAAATGATTTATTGTACAAAAAGGAAAAAAGACCATTAAACTATAAAGTAGATTTACAAAAGGATTAATTATTAAAGCCACAACCAATATATACAAACTTACAAAAATAAATAAATAAATAAAAAAGAAAAATGACCACGAGGAGAAAAAAAAACTACTAAACAAATCAACCCGAAAGAAAGGGGACTCTAGTGATGCCAAAAGAAAGAAACAAAACAAAACCAATCCTACCTGGTTTAACCCTCTAACCTAACTAAAGGAAAGAAAAGAAAACAATCAAATTTTCAGCGCCAAGCGCCGTATACTTCCCTCCTCTCGACTAACAAAACAAAACATACAGTGGGTGGCGTTCACCTCTTACCTGGGGTTTCTATACACGGAGTTACCTAAATGTTGCACAATGGAAGTCGTACGACATCTTCCCTATCCTCCTTCCTCTTGGTAAAGAGTAAACATCAGAGAGCGTAAGCTCAGCAAAGATCAAAACCCAACGCCATCCAAGTGAAAGAAAATAAACGAACCAAAATAGTAAATCAACATTATGACCAAAACAACAGAGGTTGGCATAAACAAATGACAGACAAAGCGAGGCAAAACAAAACGAAACAAACCGAGTAACAATGACAGCAAAAAATCAAAACAACCGAGTGAAAATTTAGTGAAAATTTGTGAAAATTTCCTAAAGTACTAACCAGGCCTATTAGATAATTATTGAAAAAATCCAAAAGTACTAACCTGGCCCAAACCTGCTTACATTCTGAGATCGGGCATTGACTCTTTTTTTTTTTTTTTTTTTTGCAAGATTATTGGACAATTAGTGAAAATTTCCAAAAGTACTAACCAGGCCTATTAGATAATTACTGAAAAAATCCAAAAGTACTAACCTGGCCCAAACCTGCTCAGATTTGGAGATCAGTTGAGATCGGGCATAGCCAGGATGGTATGGCCATAAGCGAAGGAGGCTGCAAAGAGAGGTCTATTTAAAGATCAGCCACTATAATCGCCAGTGCTTTATATAAGTAGGGAAGGAAACCCAAAAGCTTACAGCACCTGGTATTCCGAGGCAGTCTCCCATCCAAGTACTAACCAGGCCCAAACCTGCTTAGCTTCCGAGATCAGACGAGATCGGGCATAGCCAGGTTGGTATGGCCGTAAGCGAAGGAGGCTGCAAAGAGAGGGCTATTTAAAGATCAGCCACTATAATCGCCAGTGCATTATATAAGTAGGGAAGGAAACCCAAAAGCTTACAGCACCTGGTATTCCCAAAAGTACTCACCAGGCCTATTAGATAATTACTGAAAAAATCCAAAAGTACTAACCTGGCCCAAACCTGCTCAGATTTGGAGATCAGTTGAGATCGGGCATAGCCAGGATGGTATGGCCATAAGCGAAGGAGGCTGCAAAGAGAGGGCTATTTAAAGATCAGCCACTATAATCGCCAGTGCGTTATATAAGTAGGGAAGGAAACCCAAAAGCTTACAGCACCTGGTATTCCCAGGCGGTCTCCCATCCAAGTACTAACCAGGCCCAAACCTGCTTAGCTTCCGAGATCAGACGAGATCGGGCATAGCCAGGTTGGTATGGCAGTAAGCGAAGGAGGCTGCAAAGAGAGGGCTATTTAAAGATCAGCCACTATAATCGCCAGTGCATTATATAAGTAGGGAAGGAAACCCAAAAGCTTACAGCACCTGGTATTCCCAAAAGTACTAACCAGGCCTATTAGATAATTACTGAAAAAATCCAAAAGTACTAACCTGGCCCAAACCTGCTTACATTCTGAGATCGGGCATTGACTTTTTTTTTTTTTTTGCAAGATTATTGGACAATTAGTGAAAATTTCCAGATGTACTAACCAGCCCTATTAGATAATTACTGAAAAAATCCAAAAGTACTAACCTGGCCCAAACCTACTTGCATTCTGAGATCGGGCATGGACTCTTTTATTTTTTTTTTGCAAGATGATTGGACAACTAGTGAAAATTTCCAAAAGTACTAACCAGGTCTATTAGATAATTACTGAAAAAATCCAAAAGTACTAACCTGGCCCAAACCTGCTTAGATTTGGAGATCAGTTGAGATTGGGCATAGCCAGGATGGTATGGCCATAAGCGAAGGAGGCTGCAAAGAGAGGGCTATTTAAAGATCAGCCACTATGTTACGACCCCTCTAAGATTTGTCTAGGAGCAAGAGGAGTAACACTAAAGAAAATATAGCAAAAATTGTAAGAATGATCGGAGGCGGCAAGAAACCATGCAAAAGACAAGAACTGCCAATGAAAAAAATGATTTATTGTACAAAAAGGAAAAAAGACCATTAAACTATAAAGTAGATTTACAAAAGGATTAATTATTAAAGCCACAACCAATATATACAAACTTACAAAAATAAATAAATAAATAAAAAAGAAAAATGACCACGAGGAGAAAAAAAAACTACTAAACAAATCAACCCGAAAGAAAGGGGACTCTAGTGACGCCAAAAGAAAAAAGAAACAAAACAAAACCAATCCTACCTGGTTTAACCCTCTAACCTAAATAAAGGAAAGAAAAGAAAACAATCAAATTTTCAGCGCCAAGCGCCGTATACTTCCCTCCTCTCGACTAACAAAACAAAACATACAGTGGGTGGCGTTCACCTCTTACCTGGGGTTTCTATACACGGAGTTACCTAAATGTTGCACAATGGAAGTCGTACGACATCTTCCCTATCCTCCTTCCTCTTGGTAAAGAGTAAACATCAGAGAGCGTAAGCTCAGCAAAGATCAAAACCCAACGCCATCCAAGTGAAAGAAAATAAACGAACCAAAATAGTAAATCAACATTATGACCAAAACAACAGAGGTTGGCATAAACAAATGACAGACAAAGCGAGGCAAAACAAAACGAAACAAACCGAGTAACAATGACAGCAAAAAATCAAAACAACCGAGCCTCCTTTCATTCCTTTCCAGCTTCCTTTTATCTGCCAGCGGGAACATCACTGGCAGCGGATAGGTCGACGTCACATCTCTTGATGATGATTGACAGCCTCGTGAGCCAATCGGCAGTCAAGGAATGACGGCCTAAGAAATCGACAGGGAAAGAGAGAGAGAGAGAGAGAGAGAGAGAGAGAAAAAGCGCAGGAGAGAAAACAAACACAGGCACTCCCACAAAACACCTATGAACGTAACACTCCCACCCTTAAGAACAAACTCGTTTTGAGAAAAAAAAACTAGACTCTCGAGAGAGCATCAGCCAAAACATTCTCCGAACCCTTCTTATGTCGGATATCGAGGTTGTAGTTCTGGACAACAAGAGCCCAACGCATCAACCGCTGATTGTGATTATACATTCGGGTTAAAAACACGAGAGGATTGTGATCTGTATATACCACAATCGGAAGACTACTAGAACCAAGATAAACCTCAAAGTGTTGTAATGAGAGTAACAAAGCAAGAGCTTCTTTTTCAATAGTTGAATAATTTAGCTGATGTTTGTTAAACTTGTGAGAGTAATAACTAATAGGATGTTCTATTCCATTGGCATCCTCTTGAATAAGAACACCCCCAGCACCCACGGCGCTTGCATCAACCTCCAATTTAAAATTCTGAGCAAAGTCAGGTGCCTTTAAAACAGGTGCATTGCACATCAGAGTTTTGACTGAATCAAAAGCATGTTGACTCTCAGCTGACCACCCATAAGACTTAGCTGGACTCAGCAGTGAAGTAAGGGGACTCACAACGGTCGAGAAATTCTTACAAAAGCTACGATAATAGCCTGCCATTCCCAAGAACCTCCTCAACTCTCTGCGGGTGGTAGGAATTGGGAATTCGGCGATGGCAGTTACCTTGGCCTCTACTGGTCGTACTTGGCCTTGACCCACCTCCTTACCAAGGTAAGTGACAGTTCCTTTGCCAAATTCACATTTTGCTAAATTAAGTGTCAAATTTGCTTTAGCAAGTCGCTCAAACACTGTTCTCAACAGGCTAATGTGTTCTGTCCAACTCAACGAATACAACACTAGATCATCGAGATACGCGTTGCAATTTGGTACATCATGTAAAACGATATTAACGAGGCGCTGGAAAGTTGCTGGGGCATTTCTAAGCCCGAAAGCCATTGCCGTATATTGGAGGAAATTATCTGAAGTTACAAAGGCTGAAATCTCTGAAGCTCTTGAGGTGAGTGGAACTTGCCAATATCCTTTTAGCATATCCAGCTTTGTAACAAAACGTGCAGAACCGATGTTATCTATACAATCCTCCATCTGAGGTAAGGGGTAACTGTCTGGCACAGTCACAGCATTTACCTTACGGTAATCTGTGCAAAATCTAAATGAGCCATCGGGTTTGGGAACAAGTAGGCATGGAGAACTCCACGGACTACAACTGGACTTGGCCAAACAATTTTCCAACAGATACTCTACCTCTTGACTCATAAAAGATCTCTTCATTGAGTTTACACGGTAAGCATGTTGCTTGATAGGACGAGCTCCGTTCACATCAATATCATGTTTCAGTACATTGGTTTGTGTAGGAACATCACCAAACAGACATTTAAAATCAGAAAGTGTCTTTACAACGTCTATTCTCTGATCTACAGTCAAATGATTAAGATAGGAGTGAAGATCTTCTAAAATCTCAGAATTTGCCAACCTTACACCCTGCTGCAAAGCATGGCGAAGCACCACACCATCCGTGTCCACCTCCAAGATACCAGGAGATGACTTCCGATCCACGGCTATCGCAACAGAAGAGACAGCGGGCCCTGCCGTCTGTTCCACAACACTCGCCGTTGACGACTCTCTAGTATGATAAGCTTTTAACATGTTTAGATGGCAAACACGGGTTTTTCGTTTTCGATCAGGTGTACACAACATATAATCAGTTTCACTCATTCTCTTTTTCACAACATAGGGACCAAAGAAACGAGCAGATAAAGATGATCCGGGGACAGGTAACAACACAAGCACTTCGTCATCAGGTTGGAAAGATCGCGCTACGGATTGTTTATCATATGTACACTTCATATCTTTCTGAGCATTTGCAAGCCCTTCTCTAGCTAGTGACCAAGCAGTATGAAGGCGACCTCGAAACTGGCTCACATAATCCAGTACATTAGTGTCTGTATTCGAATTAGATGCTAAAATTCGTTCTTTAAGAACTTTCAACGGGCCTCTAACTTGGTGTCCGAACACAAGTTCGGCTGGACTAAAACCAAGAGATTCTTGAATGGTCTCTCTAACAGCAAACAGAACTAAGGGAACTCCCTCATCCCAATCGTTAGCAGTGTAATAGCAATATTTCTTAAGCATCGACTTAAGGGTTTGGTGAAACCGTTCAAGTGCGCCCTGGCTCTGCGGATGGTACGCACTTGAGACTCGATGGGAAATTGCTAGTGATTCAAGTACTTGTTTAAAAAGTTTAGATAAAAAATTCGTACCTTGATCGGTTTGCACTACTTTTGGAAGTCCAAACGTGGAGAAGAATTTCACCAATGCCTTGCTGACTACAGGCGCAGTGATTTTTCTTAAGGGAATCGTCTCTGGAAATCTTGTGGCCACACACATGATAGTTAACAAAAACTGGTTACCAGATTTAGTCTTAGGTAATGGACCGACACAGTCAACCAGCACGTGTTCGAACGGGTCTCCAATCGCGGGTATAGGAATCAAAGGAGCAGGTGGAATGCTCTGATTTGGCTTCCCAACAATCTGACAGGTATGGCAAGTACGACAGTAATGAGCAACATCTTTCTTTAAACCTGGCCAAAAGAAATGACTCAAAATCCTGTTGTATGTCTTGGTAACACCTAAATGACCAGCAAGTTGGTGATCATGAGCTAAAAACAAGACATGTTGACGATAGGAAAACGGGACCACAATTTGATAAACCACATTCCAATCTAAATTCTCGTCAGCCTGAGAACACCACTTTCTCATCAGTAAGTCTTTGTCAATGAAGTAAGCAAATTTCTTATCCTTAACGACATCAGAAGAAACAGCAGAATTAAAAGCAGTGGCAAGTGTTTTATCCTCTTTCTGTGCAGCAATAATTTTCTCACGTGACACAGGTAATGTAAGTAACTCTGCATCAGACTCAACTACACCTTTGTTTTCTATTTTTGAACTGTTTTTCTGTTCAAGATTCACATCCAATAATGCGTCACCAGACAACAGTGGGAACATAAATGAGTTAGACAGATCAACTACATCACCTACTCTGCGCGACTGGGCGCGTGTGACAGCGCAGGCTGGAAAAACATCAACGCAAGCTTCAGACAATCCTTCTAACTCACTGAACGCATTCGGTTCCTCAACGACTTGAATAACAGGCATTACCTTCCCACCTGCCAGGTCATTTCCAAGGATAAAATCAACACCCTTCACAGGGAGTGAAGGACACACCGCAACTCTAACAAAACCAGTACACAATTCACTCTGTAAGTGCACATGGTGCAGCCGAAATTTCACACAACCCATTTCGATTCCCTGCACGATCACACTAGAACCACAGAAGGTATTGTCAGACAACTGTATCTTACCTGCCAAAATAAAAGACTGCATGGCACCAGTATCCCTGAGTATTCTTATTTCTTCCTGGTCCTCCGTTTTTCCAGACAGAGATATTAACCCTTTTGACACAAAGGGCTGATAACTCTCATCAATTCTCTCCTCAGTATTCACAGTAGCCGCCGATTTAAAAGCCTTCACAAACCCCACGCCCTTTGGTTGTGGCTGCTGCTTGCGCTTCAACGCCAAACAATCAGCAATCACATGCCCTTTCTTGTGGCAGTAAAAACATTCACGCCCTTCTTTATTACGAGGGGGGCTAAATCTTGAACGTGACATTTGAGGTTGCGAGCTGTCAATCTGTAACTTTTCAGGACGTGCAGAGGCAAATACATTCTTGTGGGTTAAAACAAACTCATCTGAGAGTACAGCTGCGTGTGATAGGGTAGTTACCTTCTGTTCATTAAGATACACTACAATACGGTCAGATAAACATCCTTTAAACTCCTCTAGCAACATCAACTCCCTTAAAGAGTCAAGATCACTCACTTTACTGGCGGTACACCATTTATCAAACAACAATCCTTTCTCCCTAGCAAATTCCACAAATGTTTGTGTAGGACTCTTTCTGTGTTTTCTGAACCGTTGCCTATAAGCCTCCGGAACCAACTCATATGCTTGCAGAATAGCAGACTTCACAGACTCATATTTCAGACTCTCTTCTAGTGATAACGTAGCACAAACCTCTTGCGCTTTCCCAAATAATCTACATTGCAAAAGCAAAGACCAAACCTCCCTAGGCCAATGAAGAGAAGTTGCGATGCGTTCAAACGCACTAAAGTAAGAATCTATTTCTGTTTCTCTAAATTGAGGAACGAGTGCAATGTGTTTACTCACGTCAAAGGCATATGGGGTTAAACCAACGTGCGGCGGCGGAGAAACTGGAGCGATGTTCAACTGTCCAGCTGAGCTAGCAGCAACTTTTGATGCACCCAGCTCAAGCTCCCTCAGTTTCACCTGCTTCTCTGCCTCGATTTCCAACTTACGCAACTCCAACTGCAAGTTCAGGTCAGCTTGGCGCGCCTGGGCTCTCTCTTGCGCTTCATAATGCAATCGGGCAAGGCGGACCTTCAGTCGCGTACCTTCCCGTGAACCAACAGAACTGGGTGAAAACGGCTCAAACGGTGGTAAGCCGGCCTTGGCTTCGGCCTCCGCCTCCGCGTCAGCAACAGCTCCGCCACTCCGCTTGTCCTTCTCCCCAGACCAGAATTGCGCCCGAGCTGCATCATCCACGTTAACCTGCCCGCCTGTGTCAACACCCCCTACGTTTGACGTAGGCAACACCTGCAACTCATTCAAATGCAAGATCAAAATTCGTTTTATTTCTTTTTTTAGAGACTGTTTACTTACCACAATCTGAAAATGGTCTGCGATCTGCAACAAATCCTGCTTCCTACACAAATTAATCTGCTCTACAGATGGACTGACAACAAAATCTCGCAAATTAAACATTTCCATAATGAATAACAAACCGATAAGCATTACACTACCACACTGCATGAGTAAACCCTATACTGTCATAATACACCAAACAACGCAATTTTTCTTGCCACCAACACATCCACAAAATTGCCATATCTATTTTAGTTTTTTTAAAGATCAATTTAATCCCGGATGAGCCCCCATTTAATGTTACGACCCCTCTAAGATTTGTCTAGGAGCAAGAGGAGTAACACTAAAGGAAATATAGCAAAAATTGTAAGAATGATCGGAGGCGGCAAGAAACCATGCAAAAGACAAGAACTGCCATGAAAAAAATGATTTATTGTACAAAAAGGAAAAAAGACCATTAAACTATAAAGTAGATTTACAAAAGGATTAATTATTAAAGCCACAACCAATATATACAAACTTACAAAAATAAATAAATAAATAAAGAAAAATGACCACGAGGAGAAAAAAAAACTACTAAACAAATCAACCCGAAAGAAAGGGGACTCTAGTGACGCCAAAAGAAAGAAAGAAACAAAACAAAACCAATCCTACCTGGTTTAACCCTCTAACCTAACTAAAGGAAAGAAAAGAAAACAATCAAATTTTCAGCGCCAAGCGCCGTATACTTCCCTCCTCTCGACTAACAAAACAAAACATACAGTGGGTGGCGTTCACCTCTTAACTGGGGTTTCTATACACGGAGTTACCTAAATGTTGCACAATGGAAGTCGTACGACATCTTCCCTATCCTCCTTCCTCTTGGTAAAGAGTAAACATCAGAGAGCGTAAGCTCAGCAAAGATCAAAACCCAACGCCATCCAAGTGAAAGAAAATAAACGAACCAAAATAGTAAATCAACATTATGACCAAAACAACAGAGGTTGGCATAAACAAATGACAGACAAAGCGAGGCAAAACAAAACGAAACAAACCGAGTAACAATGACAGCAAAAAATCAAAACAACCGAGCCTCCTTTCATTCCTTTCCAGCTTCCTTTTATCTGCCAGCGGGAACATCACTGGCAGCGGATAGGTCGACGTCACATCTCTTGATGATGATTGACAGCCTCGTGAGCCAATCGGCAGTCAAGGAATGACGGCCTAAGAAATCGACAGAGAAAGAGAGAGAGAGAGAGAGAGAGAGAGAGAGAAAAAGCGCAGGAGAGAAAACAAACACAGGCACTCCCACAAAACACCTATGAACGTAACACACTATAATCGCCAGTGCTTTATATAAGTAGGGAAGGAAACCCAAAAGCTTACAGCACCTGGTATTCCCAGGAGGTCTCCCATCCAAGTACTAACCAGGCCCAAACCTGCTTAGCTTCCGAGATCAGACGAGATCGGGCATAGCCAGGTTGGTATGGCCGTAAGCGAAGGAGGCTGCAAAGAGAGGGCTATTAAAAGATCACCCACTATAATCGCCAGTGCATTATATAAGTAGGGAAGGAAACCCAAAAGCTTACAGCACCTGGTATTCCCAAAAGTACTAACCAGGCCTATTAGATAATTACTGAAAAAATCCAAAAGTACTAACCTGGCCCAAACCTGCTTACATTCTGAGATCGGGCATTGACTTTTTTTTTTTTTTTTTGCAAGATTATTGGACAATTAGTGAAAATTTCCAAAAGTACTAACCAGGCCTATTAGATAATTACTGAAAAAATCCAAAAGTACTAACCTGGCCCAAACCTGCTTACCTTCTGAGATCAGGCATTGATTCTTTTTTTTTTTTGCAAGATTATTGGACAATAAGTGAAAATTTCCAAAAGTACTAACCAGGCCTATTAGATAATTACTGAAAAAATCCAAAAGTACTCACCTGGCCCAAACCTGCTTACCTTCTGAGATCAGGCATTGATTCTTTTTTTTTTTTGCAAGATTATTGGACAATAAGTGAAAATTTCCAAAAGTACTAACCAGGCCTATTAGATAATTACTGAAAAAATCCAAAAGTACTCACCTGGCCAAAACCTGCTTACATTCTGAGATCGGGCATTGAGTCTTTTTTTTTTTTTACAAGATTATTAGACAATTAGTGAATTTTTCCAGAAGTACTAACCTGGCCCAAACCTGCTTAGATTTGGAGATCAGTTTAGATCGGGCATAGCCAGGTTGGTATGGCCGTAAGCAAAGGAGGCTGCAAAGAGAGGGCTATTTAAAGATCAGCCACTATAATCGCCAGTGCTTTATATAAGTAGGGAAGGAAACCCAAAAGCTTACAGCACCTGGTATTCCCAAAAGTACTAACCAGGCCTGTTAGATAATTACTGAAAAAATCCAAAAGTACTAACCTGGCCCAAACCTGCTTACATTCTGAGATCGGGCATTGACTCTTTTTTGTTTTTTTACAAGATTATTAGACAATAAGTAAATTTTTCCAAAAGTACTAACCATGCCTATTAGATATTTACTGAAAAAATCCAAAAGTACTAACCTGGCCCAAACCTGCTAACATTCTGAGGTCGGGCATTGACTCTTGGAAATTTTCACTAATTGTCCAATAATCTTGCAAAAAAAAAAAAAAAGTACTAACCAGGCCTATTAGATAATTACTGAAAAAATCCAAAAGTACTTACCTGGCCCAAACCTGCTTACATTCTGAGATCGGGTATTGACTTTTTTTTTTTTTTTTTTTTTTACAAGATTATTGGACAATTAGTGACAATTTTCAAAAGTACTAACCAGCCCTATTAGATAATTACTGAAAAAATCCAAAAGTACTAACCTGGCCCAAACCTACTTACATTCTGAGATCGGGCATTGACTCTCTTTTTTTTTTTTTGTAAGATTATTTGACAATTAGTGAACATTTCCAAAAGTACTAACCAGGCCTATTAGATAATTACTGAAAAAATCCCAAAGTACTAACCTGGCCCAAACCTGCTTACATTCTGAGATCGGGCATTGAGTCTTTTTTTTTTTTTTTTTGCAAGATTATTGGACAATTAGTGAACATTTCCAAAAGTACTAACCAGGCCTATTAGATAATTACTGAAAAAATCCAAAAGTACTAACCTGGCCCAAACCTGCTTAGATTTGGAGATCAGTTTAGATCGGGCATAGCCAGGATGGTATGGCCATAAGCGAAGGAGGCTGCAAAGAGAGGGCTATTTAAAGATCAGCCACTATAATCGCCAGTGCTTTATATAAGTAGGGAAGGAAACCCAAAAGCTTACAGCACCTGGTATTCCCAAAAGTACTAACCAGGCCTATTAGATAATTACTGAAAAAATCCAAAAGTACTAACCTGGCCCAAACCTGCTTACATTCTGAGATCGGGCATTGACTCTTTTTTGTTTTTTTACAAGATTATTAGACAATAAGTGAATTTTTCCAAAAGTACTAACCATGCCTATTAGATATTTACTGAAAAAATCCAAAAGTACTAACCTGGCCCAAACCTGCTTACATTCTGAGATCGGGCATTGACTTTTTTTTTTTTTGCAAGATTATTGGACAATTAGTGACAATTTCCAAAAGTACTAACCAGCCCTATTAGATAATTACTGAAAAAATCCAAAAGTACTAACCTGGCCCAAACCTGCTTACATTCTGAGATCGGGCATTGACTCTTTTTTTTTTTTTTTTGCAAGATTATTGGACAATTAGTGAACATTTCCAAAAGTACCAACCAGGCCTATTAGATAATTACTGAAAAAATCCAAAAGTACTTACCTGGCCCAAACCTGCTTACATTCTGAGATCGGGCATTGACTCTTTTTTTTTTTTTTTTGCAAGATTATTGGACAATTAGTGAACATTTCCAAAAGTACTAACCAGGCCTATTAGATAATTACTGAAAAAAATCCAAAAGTACTAACCTGGCCCAAACCTGCTTACATTCTGAGATCGGGCATTGAGTCTTTTTTTTTTTTTTTTTTGCAAGATTATTGGACAATTAGTGAACATTTTCAAAAGTACTAACCAGGCCTATCAGATAATTACTGAAAAAATCCAAAAGTACTAACCTGGCCCAAACCTGCTTACATTCTGAGATCGGGCATTGACTTTTTTTTTTTTTTTTTGCAAGATTATTGGACAATTAGTGAAAATTTCCAAAAGTACTAACCTGGCCCAAACCTGCTTAGATTTGGAGATCAGTTTAGATCGGGCATAGCCAGGATGGTATGGCCATAAGCGAAGGAGGCTGCAAAGAGAGGGCTATTTAAAGATCAGCCACTATAATCGCCAGTGCTTTATATAAGTAGGGAAGGAAACCCAAAAGCTTACAGCACCTGGTATTCCCAGGCGGTCTCCCATCCAAGTACTAACCAGGCCCAAACCTGCTTAGCTTCCGAGATCAGACAAGATCAGGCATAGCCAGGTTGGTATGGCCATAAGCGAAGGAGGCTGCAAAGAGAGGGCTATTTAAAGATCAGCCACTATAATCGCCAGTGCATTATATAAGTAGGGAAGGAAACCCAAAAGCTTACAGCACCTGGTATTCCCAAAAGTACTAACCAGGCCTATTAGATAATTACTGAAAAAATCCAAAAGTACTTACCTGGCCCAAACCTGCTTACATTCTGAGATCGGGCATTGACTTTTTTTTTTTGCAAAATTATTGGACAATTAGTGAAAATTTCCAAAAGTACTAACCAGGCCTATCAGATAATTACTGAAAAAATCCAAAAGTACTAACCTGGCCCAAACCTGCTTACATTCTGAGATCGGGCATTGACTTTTTTTTTTTTTTTTTGCAAGATTATTGGACAATTAGTGAACATTTCCAAAAGTTCTAACCAGGCCTATTAGATAATTACTGAAAAAATCTAAAAGTACTAACCTGGCCCAAACCTGCTTACATTCTGAGATCGGGCATTGACTTTTTTTTTTTTTTTTTGCAAGATTATTGGACAATTAGTGAACATTTCCAAAAGTTCTAACCAGGCCTATTAGATAATTACTGAAAAAATCCAAAAGTACTAACCTGGCCCAAACCTGCTTAGATTTGGAGATCAGTTTAGATCGGGCATAGCCAGGATGGTATGGCCATAAGCGAAGGAGGCTGCAAAGAGAGGGCTATTTAAAGATCAGCCACTATAATCGCCAGTGCTTTATATAAGTAGGGAAGGAAACCCAAAAGCTTACAGCACCTGGTATTCCCAGGCGGTCTCCCATCCAAGTACTAACCAGGCCCAAACCTGCTTAGCTTCCGAGATCAGACAAGATCAGGCATAGCCAGGTTGGTATGGCCATAAGCGAAGGAGGCTGCAAAGAGAGGGCTATTTAAAGATCAGCCACTATAATCGCCAGTGCATTATATAAGTAGGGAAGGAAACCCAAAAGCTTACAGCACCTGGTATTCCCAAAAGTACTAACCAGGCATATTAGATAATTACTGAAAAAATCCAAAAGTACTAACCTGGCCCAAACCTGCTTACATTCTGAGATCGGGCATTGACTCTTTTTTGTTTTTTTACAAGATTATTAGACAATAAGTGAATTTTTCCAAAAGTACTAACCATGCCTATTAGATATTTACTGAAAAAATCCAAAAGTACTAACCTGGCCCAAACCTGCTTACATTCTGAGATCGGGCATTGACTTTATTTTTTTTGCAAGATTATTGGACAATTAGTGAAAATTTCCAAAAGTACTAACCAGGCCTATTAGATAATTACTGAAAAAAACCAAAAGTACTAACCTGGCCCAAACCTGCTTACATTCTGAGATCGGGCATTGAGTCTTTTTTTTTTTTTTTTTTTGCAAGATTATTGGACAATTAGTGAAAATTTCCTAAAGTACTAACCAGGCCTATTAGATAATTACTGAAAAAATCCAAAAGTACTTACCTGGCCCAAACCTGCTTACATTCTGAGATCGGGCATTGACTTTTTTTTTTTTTTTTGCAAGATTATTGGACAATTAGTGAACATTTCCAAAAGTACTAACCAGGCCTATTAGATAATTACTGAAAAAATCCAAAAGTACTTACCTGGCCCAAACCTGCTTACATTCTGAGATCGGGCATTGACTTTTTTTTTTTTTTTTGCAAGATTATTGGACAATTAGTGAAAATTTCCAAAAGTACTAACCAGGCCTATTAGATAATTACTGAAAAAATCCAAAAGTACTAACCTGGCCCAAACCTGCTTAGATTTGGAGATCAGTTTAGATCGGGCATAGCCAGGATGGTATGGCCATAAGCGAAGGAGGCTGCAAAGAGAGGGCTATTTAAAGATCAGCCACTATAATCGCCAGTGCTTTATATAAGTAGGGAAGGAAACCCAAAAGCTTACAGCACCTGGTATTCCCTGGCAGTCTCCCATCCAAGTACTAACCAGGCCCAAACCTGCTTAGCTTCCGAGATCAGACAAGATCAGGCATAGCCAGGTTGGTATGGCCATAAGCGAAGGAGGCTGCAAAGAGAGGGCTATTTAAAGATCAGCCACTATAATCGCCAGTGCATTATATAAGTAGGGAAGGAAACCCAAAAGCTTACAGCATCTGGTATTCCCAAAAGTACTAACAAGGCCTATTAGATAATTACTGAAAAAATCCAAAAGTACTAACCTGGCCCAAAGCTGCTTACATTCTGAGATCGGGCATTGATTCTTTTGTTTTTTTACAAGATTATTAGACAATTAGTGAATTTTTCCAAAAGTACTAACCACGCCTATTAGATAATTACTGAAAAAATCCAAAAGTACTTACCTGGCCCAAACCTGCTTACATTCTGAGATCGGGCATTGACTCTTTTTTGTTTTTTTACAAGATTATTGGACAATTAGTGACAATTTCCAAAAGTACTAACCAGCCCTATTAGATAATTACTGAAAAAATCCAAAAGTACTAACCTGGCCCAAACCTGCTTACATTCTGAGATCGGGCATTGACTCTTTTTTTTTTTTTTTTTGCAAGATTATTGGACAATTAGTGAAAATTTCCTAAAGTACTAACCAGGCCTATTAGATAATTACTAAAAAAATCCAAAAGTACTTACGTGGCCCAAACCTGCTTACATTCTGAGATCGGGCATTGACTTTTTTTTTTTTTTTTGCAAGATTATTGGACAATTAGTGAACATTTCCAAAAGTACTAACCAGGCCTATTAGATAATTACTGAAAAAATCCAAAAGTACTTACCTGGCCCAAACCTGCTTACATTCTGAGATCGGGCATTGACTTTTTTTTTTTTTTTTTGCAAGATTATTGGACAATTAGTGAAAATTTCCTAAAGTACTAACCAGGCCTATTAGATAATTACTGAAAAAATCCAAAAGTACTTACCTGGCCCAAACCTGCTTACATTCTAAGATCGGGCATTGACTTTTTTTTTTTGCAAGATTATTGGACAATTAGTGACAATTTCCAAAAGTACTAACCAGCCCTTTTAGATAATTACTGAAAAAATCCAAAAGTACTAACCTGGCCCAAACCTACTTACATTCTGAGATCGGGCATTGACTCTCTTTTTTTTTTTTTTGCAAGATTATTTGACAATTAGTGAAAATTTCCAAAAGTATTAACCAGCCCTATTAGATAATTACTGAAAAAATCCAAAAGTACTAACCTGGCCCAAACCTGCTTCGATTTGGTGATCAGTTAAGATCGTGCATAGCCAGGATGGTATGGCCATAATTGAAGGAGGCTGCAAAGAGACGGCTATTTAAAGATCAGCCACTATAATCGCCAGTGCTTTATATAAGTAGGGAAGGAAACCCAAAAGCTTACAGCACCTGGTATTCCCAAAAGTACTAACCAGGCCTATTAGATAATTACTGAAAAAATCCAAAAGTACTAACCTGGCCCAAACCTGCTTACATTCTGAGATCGGGCATTGACTTTTTTTTTTTTGCAAGATTATAGGACAATTAGTGAAAATTTCCAAAAGTACTAACCAGGCCTATTAGATAATTACTGAAAAAATCCAAAAGTTCTAACGTGGCCCAAACCTGCTTACATTCTGAGATCGGCATTGAGTCTTTTTTTTTTTTTTTTTTTTGCAAGATTATTGGACAATTAGTGAAAATTTCCTAAAGTACTAACCAGGCCTATTAGATAATTACTGAAAAAATCCAAAAGTACTTACCTGGCCCAAACCTGCTTACATTCTGAGATCGGGCATTGACTCTTTTTTTTTTTTTTTTTTGCAAGATTATTGGACAATTAGTGAACATTTCCAAAAGTACTAACCAGGCCTATTAGATAATTACTGAAAAAATCCAAAAGTACTAACCTGGCCCAAACCTGCTTACATTCTGAGATCGGGCATTGACTTTTTTTTTTTTGCAAGATTATTGGACAATTAGTGAACATTTCCAAAAGTACTAACCAGGCCTATTAGATAATTACAGAAAAAATCCAAAAGTACTAACCTGGCCCAAACCTGCTTAGATTTGGAGATCAGTTTAGATCGGGCATAGCCAGGATGGTATGGCCATAAGCGAAGGAGGCTGCAAAGAGAGGGCTATTTAAAGATCAGCCACTATAATCGCCAGTGCTTTATATAAGTAGGGAAGGAAACCCGAAAGCTTACAGCACCTGGTATTCCCAAAAGTACTAAACAGGCCTATTAGATAATTACTGAAAAAATCCAAAAGTACTAACCTGGCCCAAACCTGCTTAGATTTGGAGATCAGTTTAGATCGGGCATAGCCAGGATGGTATGGCCATAAGCGAAGGAGGCTGCAAAGAGAGGGCTATTTAAAGATCAGCCACTATAATCGCCAGTGCTTTATATAAGTAGGGAAGGAAACCCAAAAGCTTACAGCACCTGGTGGTCTCCCATCCAAATACTAACCAGGCCCAAACCTGCTTAGCTTCCGAGATCAGACAAGATCAGGCATAGCCAGGTTGGTATGGCCATAAGCTAAGGAGGCTGCAAAGAGAGGGCTATTTAAAGATCAGCCACTATAATCGCCAGTGCATTATATAAGTAGGGAAGGAAACCCAAAAGCTTACAGCACCTGGTATTCCCAAAAGTACTAACCAGGCCTATTAGATAATTACTGAAAAAATCCAAAAGTACTAACCTGGCCCAAAGCTGCTTACATTCTGAGATCGGGCATTGACTCTTTTTTGTTTTTTTACAAGATTATTAGACAATTAGTGAATTTTTCCAAAAGTACTAACCACGCCTATTAGATAATTACTGAAAAAATCCAAAAGTACTAACCTGGCCCAAACCTGCTTACATTCTGAGATCGGGCATTGACTCTTTTTTGTTTTTTTACAAGATTATTAGACAATTAGTGAATATTTTCAAAAGTACTAACCACGCATATTAGATAATTACTGAAAAAATCCAAAAGTACTTACCTGGCCCAAACCTGCTTACATTCTGAGATCGGGCATTGACTCTTTTTTTTTTTTTTTGCAAGATTATTGGACTATTAGTGAAAATTTCCAAAAGTACTAACCAGGCCTATTAGATAATTACTGAAAAAATCCAAAAGTACTAACCTGGCCCAAACCTGCTTACATTCTGAGATCGGGCATTGACTCTTTTTTTTTTTTTCTTTGCAAGATTATTGGACAATTAGTGAACATTTCCAAAAGTACTAACCAGGCCTATTAGATAATTACTGAAAAAATCCAAAAGTACTAACCTGGCCCAAACCTGCTTACATTCTGAGATCGGGTATTGACTCTTTTTTTTTTTTTTTCTTTGCAAGATTATTGGACAATTAGTGAACATTTCCAAAAGTACTAACCAGGCCTATTAGATAATTACTGAAAAAATCCAAAAGTACTTACCTGGCCCAAACCTGCTTACATTCTGAGATCAGTTTAGATCGGGCATAGCCAGGATGGTATGGCCATAAGCGAAGGAGGCTGCAAAGAGAGGGCTATTTAAAGATCAGCCACTATAATCGCCAGTGCTTTATATAAGTAGGGAAGGAAACCCAAAAGCTTACAGCACCTGGTATTCCCAAAAGTACTAACCAGGCCTATTAGATAATTACTGAAAAAATCAAAAAGTACTAACCTGGCCCAAACCTGCTTACATTCTGAGATCGGGCATTGACTTTTTTTTTTTTTTTTTTTTGCAAGATTATTGGACAATTAGTGACAATTTCCAAAAGTACTAACCAGCCCTTTTAGATAATTACTGAAAAAATCCAAAAGTACTAACCTGGCCCAAACCTACTTACATTCTGAGATCGGGCATTGACTCTCTTTTTTTTTTTTTTGCAAGATTATTTGACAATTAGTGAAAATTTCCAAAAGTATTAACCAGCCCTATTAGATAATTACTGAAAAAATCCAAAAGTACTAACCTGGCCCAAACCTGCTTCGATTTGGTGATCAGTTAAGATCGTGCATAGCCAGGATGGTATGGCCATAATTGAAGGAGGCTGCAAAGAGACGGCTATTTAAAGATCAGCCACTATAATCACCAGTGCTTTATATAAGTAGGGAAGGAAACCCAAAAGCTTACAGCACCTGGTATTCCCAAAAGTACTAACCAGGCCTATTAGATAATTACTGAAAAAATCCAAAAGTACTAACCTGGCCCAAACCTGCTTACATTCTGAGATCGGGCATTGACTTTTTTTTTTTGCAAGATTATTGGACAATTAGTGAACATTTCCAAAAGTACTAACCAGGCCTATTAGATAATTACAGAAAAAATCCAAAAGTACTAACCTGGCCCAAACCTGCTTAGATTTGGAGATCAGTTTAGATCGGGCATAGCCAGGATGGTATGGCCATAAGCGAAGGAGGCTGCAAAGAGAGGGCTATTTAAAGATCAGCCACTATAATCGCCAGTGCTTTATATAAGTAGGGAAGGAAACCCGAAATCTTACAGCACCTGGTATTCCCAAAAGTACTAAACAGGCCTATTAGATAATTACTGAAAAAATCCAAAAGTACTAACCTGGCCCAAACCTGCTTACATTCTGAGATCGGGCATTGACTCTTTTTTTTTTTTTTTTGCAAGATTATTGGACAATTAGTGAACATTTCCAAAAGTACTAACCAGGCCTATTAGATAATTACTGAAAAAATCCAAAAGTACTAACCTGGCCCAAACCTGCTTACATTCTGAGATCGGGCATTGAGTCTTTTTTTTTTTTTTTTGCAAGATTATTTGACAATTAGTGAAAATTTCCTAAAGTACTAACCAGGCCTATTAGATAATTATTGAAAAAATCCAAAAGTACTAACCTGGCCCAAACCTGCTTACATTCTGAGATCGGGCATTGAGTCTTTATTTTTTTTTTGCAAGATTATTGGACAATTAGTGAACATTTCCAAAAGTACTAACCAGGCCTATTAGATAATTACTGAAAATCCAAAAGTACTAACCTGGCCCAAACCTGCTTACATTCTGAGATCGGGCATTGACTCTTTTTTGTTGTTTTACAAGATTATTAGACAATAAGTGAATTTTTCCAAAAGTACTAACCATGCCTATTAGATATTTACTGAAAAAATCCAAAAGTACTAACCTGGCCCAAACCTGCTTACATTCTGAGATCGGGCATTGACTCTTTTTTGTTTTTTTACAAGATTATTAGACAATAAGTGAATTTTTCCAAAAGTACTAACCATACCTATTAGATATTTACTGAAAAAATCCAAAAGTACTAACCTGGCCCAAACCTGCTTAGATTTGGTGATCAGTTGAGATCGTGCATAGCCAGGATGGTATGGCCATAAGCGAAGGAGGCTGCAAAGAGACGGCTATTTAAAGATCAGCCACTATAATCGCCAGTGCTTTATATAAGTAGGGAAGGAAACCCAAAAGCTTACAGCACCTGGTATTCCCAAAAGTACTAACCAGGCCTATTAGATAATTACTGAAAAAATCCAAAAGTACTTACCTGGCCCAAACCTGCTTACATTCTGAGATCGGGCATTGAGTCTTTTTTTTTTTTTTGCAAGATTATTGGACAATTAGTGAAAATTTCCAAAAGTACTAACCAGGCCTATTAGATAATTACTGAAAAAATCCAAAAGTACTTACCTGGCCCAAACCTGCTTACATTCTGAGATCGGGCATTGACTCTTTTTTTTTTTTTTTTGCAAGATTATTGGACAATTAGTGAACATTTCCAAAAGTACTAACCAGGCCTATTAGATAATTACTGAAAAAATCCAAAAGTACTTACCTGGCCCAAACCTGCTTACATTCTGAGATCGGGCATTGACTCTTTTTTTTTTTTTTTTGCAAGATTATTGGACAATTAGTGAAAATTTCCAAAAGTACTAACCAGGCCTATTAGATAATTACTGAAAAAATCCAAAAGTACTAACCTGGCCCAAACCTGCTTAGATTTGGAGATCAGTTTAGATCGGGCATAGCCAGGATGGTATGGCCATAAGCGAAAGAGGCTGCAAAGAGAGGGCTATTTAAAGATCAGCCACTATAATCGCCAGTGCTTTATATAAGTAGGGAAGGAAACCCAAAAGCTTACAGCACCTGGTATTCCCAAAAGTACTAACCAGGCCTATTAGATAATTACTGAAAAAATCCAAAAGTACTAACCTGGCCCAAACCTGCTTACATTCTGAGATCGGGCATTGACTCTTTTTTGTTTTTTTACAAGATTATTAGACAATAAGTGAATTTTTCCAAAAGTACTAACCAGGCCTATTAGATAATTACTGAAAAAATCCAAAAGTACTAACGTGGCCCAAACCTGCTTACATTCTGAGATCGGGCATTGAGTCTTTTTTTTTTTTTTTTTGCAAGATTATTTGACAATTAGTGAAAATTTCCTAAAGTACTAACCAGGCCTATTAGATAATTACTGAAAAAATCCAAAAGTACTTACCTGGCCCAAACCTGCTTAGATTTGGAGATCAGTTTAGATAGGGCATAGCCAGGATGGTATGGCCATAAGCGAAGGAGGCTGCAAAGAGAGGGCTATTTAAAGATCAGCCACTATAATCGCCAGTGCTTTATATAAGTAGGGAAGGAAACCCAAAAGCTTACAGCACCTGGTATTCCCAGGCGGTCTCCCATCCAAGTACTAACCAGGCCCAAACCTGCTTAGCTTCCGAGATCAGACAAGATCAGGCATAGCCAGGTTGGTATGGCCATAAGCGAAGGAGGCTGCAAAGAGAGGGCTATTTAAAGATCAGCCACTATAATCGCCAGTGCATTATATAAGTAGGGAAGGAAACCCAAAAGCTTACAGTACCTGGTATTCCAAAAAGTACTAACCAGGCCTATTAGATAATTACTGAAAAAATCCAAAAGTACTTACCTGGCCCAAACCTGCTTACATTCTGAGGTCGGGCATTGACTTTTTTTTTTTTTTTTGCAAGATTATTGGACAATTATTGACAATTTCCAAAAGTACTAACCAGGCCTATTAGATAATTACTGAAAAAATCCAAAAGTACTAACCTGGCCCAAACCTGCTTACATTCTGAGATCGGGCATTGACTCTTTTTTTTTTTTTTTTGCAAGATTATTGGACAATTAGTGACAATTTCCAAAAGTACTAACCAGGCCTATTAGATAATTACTGAAAAAATCCAAAAGTACTTACCTGGCCCAAACCTGCTTAGATTTGGAGATCAGTTTAGATCGGGCATAGCCAGGATGGTATGGCCATAAGCGAAGGAGGCTGCAAAGAGAGGGCTATTTAAAGATCAGCCACTATAATCGCCAGTGCTTTATATAAGTAGGGAAGGAAACCCAAAAGCTTACAGCACAAAAAGGAAACCCAAAAGCTTACAGGCGGTCTCCCATCCAAGTACTAACCAGGCCCAAACCTGCTTAGCTTCCGAGATCAGACAAGATCAGGCATAGCCAGGTTGGTATGGCCATAAGCGAAGGAGGCTGCAAAGAGAGGGCTATTTAAAGATCAGCCACTATAATCGCCAGTGCATTATATAAGTAGGGAAGGAAACCCAAAAGCTTACAGCACCTGGTATTCCCAAAAGTACTAACCAGGCCTATTAGATAATTACTGAAAAAATCCAAAAGTACTTACCTGGCCCAAACCTGCTTACATTCTGAGGTCGGGCATTGACTTTTTTTTTTTTTTTTTTTGCAAGATTATTGGACAATTAGTGACAATTTCCAAAAGTACTAACCAGCCCTATTAGATAATTACTGAAAAAATCCAAAAGTACTAACCTGGCCCAAACCTGCTTACATTCTGAGATCGGGCATTGACTCTTTTTTGTTTTTTTACAAGATTATTGGACAATTAGTGAAAATTTCCTAAAGTACTAACCAGGCCTATTAGATAATTACTGAAAAAATCCAAAAGTACTAACCTGGCCCAAACCTGCTTAGATTTGGTGATCAGTTGAGATCGTGCATAGCCAGGATGGTATGGCCATAAGCGAAGGAGGCTGCAAAGAGACGGCTATTTAAAGATCAGCCACTATAATCGCAAGTGCTTTATACAAGTAGGGAAGGAAACCCAAAAGCTTACAGCACCTGGTATTCCCAAAAGTACTAACCAGGCCTATTAGATAATTACTGAAAAAGTCCAAAAGTACTAACCTGGCCCAAACCTGCTTACATTCTGAGATCGGGCATTGACTTTTTTTTTTGCCAGATTATAGGACAATTAGTGAAAATTTCCAAAAGTACTAACCAGGCCTATTAGATAATTACTGAAAATATCCAAAAGTACTAACGTGGCCCAAACCTGCTTACATTCTGAGATCGGGCATTGAGTCTTTTTTTTTTTTTTTGCAAGATTATTTGACAATTAGTGAAAATTTCCTAAAGTACTAACCAGGCCTATTAGATAATTATTGAAAAAATCCAAAAGTACTAACCTGGCCCAAACCTGCTTACATTCTGAGATCGGGCATTGACTCTTTTTTTTTTTTGCAAGATTATTGGACAATTAGTGAAAATTTCCAAAAGTACTAACCAGGCCTATTAGATAATTACTGAAAAAATCCAAAAGTACTTACCTGGCCCAAACCTGCTTACATTCTGAGATCGGGCATTGACTTTTTTTTTTTTTTTTGCAAGATTATTGGACAATTAGTGAACATTTCCAAAAGTACTAACCAGGCCTATTAGATAATTACTGAAAAAATCCAAAAGTACTTACCTGGCCCAAACCTGCTTACATTCTGAGATCGGGCATTGACTTTTTTTTTTTTTTTTGCAAGATTATTGGACAATTAGTGAACATTTCCAAAAGTACTAACCAGGCCTATTAGATAATTACTGAAAAAATCCAAAAGTACTTACCTGGCCCAAACCTGCTTACATTCTGAGATCGGGCATTGACTTTTTTTTTTTGCAAGATTATTGGACAATTAGTGAAAATTTCCAAAAGTACTAACCAGGCCTATTAGATAATTACTGAAAAAATCCAAAAGTACTAACGTGTCCCAACCCTGCTTACATTCTGAGATCGGGCATTGACTCTTTTTTTTTTTTTGCAAGATTATTGGACAATTAGTGAACATTTCCAAAAGTACTAACCAGGCCTATTAGATAATTACTGAAAAAATCCAAAAGTACTAACCTGGCCCAAACCTGCTTACATTCTGAGATCGGGCATTGACTCTTTTTTGTTTTTTTACAAGATTATTAGACAATAAGTGAATTTTTCCAAAAGTACTAACCATGCCTATTAGATATTTACTGAAAAAATCCAAAAGTACTAACCTGGCCCAAACCTGCTAACATTCTGAGGTCGGGAATTGACTTTTTTTTTTTTTGCAAGATTATTTGACAATTAGTGAAAATTTCCAAAAGTACTAACCAGGCCTATTAGATAATTACTGAAAAAATCCAAAAGTACTAACCTGGCCCAAACCTGCTTAGATTTGGTGATCAGTTGAGATCGTGCATAGCCAGGATGGTATGGCCATAAGCGAAGGAGGCTGCAAAGAGACGGCTATTTAAAGATCAGCCACTATAATCGCCAGTGCTTTATACAAGTAGGGAAGGAAACCCAAAAGCTTACAGCACCTGGTATTCCCAAAAGTACTAACCAGGCCTATTAGATAATTACTGAAAAAATCCAAAAGTACTAACCTGGCCCAAACCTGCTTACATTTTGAGATCGGGCATTGAGTCTTTTTTTTTTTTTTTTGCAAGATTATTGGACAATTAGTGAAAATTTCCAAAAGTACTAACCAGGCCTATTAGATAATTACTGAAAAAATCCAAAAGTACTAACCTGGCCCAAACCTGCTTACATTCTGAGATCGGGCATTGACTTTTTTTTTTTTGCAAGATTATAGGACAATTAGTGAAAATTTCCAAAAGTACTAACCAGGCCTATTAGATAATTACTGAAAAAATCCAAAAGTACTAACGTGGCCCAAACCTGCTTACATTCTGAGATCGGGCATTGAGTCTTTTTTTTTTTTGCAAGATTATTGGACAATTAGTGAACATTTCCAAAAGTACTAACCAGGCCTATTAGATAATTACTGAAAAAATCCAAAAGTACTAACGTGGCCCAAACCTGCTTACATTCTGAGATCGGGCATTGACTTTTTTTTTTTTTGCAAGATTATTGGACAATTAGTGAAAATTTCCAAAAGTACTAACCAGGCCTATTAGATAATTACTGAAAAAATCCAAAAGTACTAACCTGGCCCAAACCTGCTTAGATTTGGAGATCAGTTTAGATCGGGCATAGCCAGGATGGTATGGCCATAAGCGAAGGAGGCTGCAAAGAGAGGGCTATTTAAAGATCAGCCACTATAATCGCCAGTGCTTTATATAAGTAGGGAAGGAAACCCAAAAGCTTACAGCACCTGGTATTCCCAAAAGTACTAACCAGGCCTATTAGATAATTACTGAAAAAATCCAAAAGTACTAACCTGGCCCAAACCTGCTTACATTCTGAGATCGGGCATTGACTCTTTTTTGTTTTTTTACAAGATTATTAGACAATAAGTGAATTTTTCCAAAAGTACTAACCATGCCTATTAGATATTTACTGAAAAAATCCAAAAGTACTAACCTGGCCCAAACCTGCTTAGATTTGGTGATCAGTTGAGATCGTGCATAGCCAGGATGGTATGGCCATAAGCGAAGGAGGCTGCAAAGAGAGGGCTATTTAAAGATCAGCCACTATAATCGCCAGTGCTTTATATAAGTAGGGAAGGAAACCCAAAAGCTTACAGCACCTGGTATTCCCAAAAGTACTAACCAGGCCTATTAGATAATTACTGAAAAAATCCAAAAGTACTTACCTGGCCCAAACCTGCTTACATTCTGAGATCGGGCATTGACTCTTTTTTTTTTTTTTGCAAGATTATTGGACAATTAGTGAAAATTTCCTAAAGTACTAACCAGGCCTATTAGATAATTACTGAAAAAATCCAAAAGTACTTACCTGGCCCAAACCTGCTTACATTCTGAGATCGGGCATTGACTCTTTTTTTTTTTTTTGCAAGATTATTGGACAATTAGTGAAAATTTCCTAAAGTACTAACCAGGCCTATTAGATAATTACTGAAAAAATCCAAAAGTACTTACCTGGCCCAAACCTGCTTACATTCTGAGATCGGGCATTGACTCTTTTTTTTTTTTTTGCAAGATTATTGGACAATTAGTGAAAATTTCCAAAAGTACTAACCAGGCCTATTAGATAATTACTGAAAAAATCCAAAAGTACTAACCTGGCCCAAACCTGCTTAGATTTGGAGATCAGTTGAGATCGGGCATAGCCAGGATGGTATGGCCATAAGCGAAGGAGGCTGCAAAGAGAGGGCTATTTAAAGATCAGCCACTATAATCACCAGTGCTTTATATAAGTAGGGAAGGAAACCCAAAAGCTTACAGCACCTGGTATTCCCAAAAATACTAACCAGGTCTATTAGATAATTACTGAAAAAATCCAAAAGTACTAACCTGGCCCAAACCTGCTTACATTCTGAGATCGGGCATTGAGTCTTTTTTTTTTTTTTTTTTTTTGCAAGATTATTGGACAATTAGTGAAAATTTCCTAAAGTACTAACCAGGCCTATTAGATAATTACTGAAAAAATCCAAAAGTACTTACCTGGCCCAAACCTGCTTAGATTCTGAGATCGGGCATTGACTCTTTTTTTTTTTTTTTTGCAAGATTATTGGACAATTAGTGAACATTTCCAAAAGTACTAACCAGGCCTATTAGATAATTACTGAAAAAATCCAAAAGTACTAACCTGGCCCAAACCTGCTTACATTCTGAGATCGGGCATTGACTTTTTTTTTTTTTGCAAGATTATTGGACAATTAGTGAACATTTCCAAAAGTACTAACCAGGCCTATTAGATAATTATTGAAAAAATCCAAAAGTACTAACCAGGCCTATTAGATAATTACTGAAAAAATCCAAAAGTACTTACCTGGCCCAAACCTGCTTACATTCTGAGATCGGGCATTGACTCTTTTTTTTTTTTTTTTGCAAGATTATTGGACAATTAGTGAAAATTTCCAAAAGTACTAACCAGGCCTATTAGATAATTACTGAAAAAATCCAAAAGTACTAACCTGGCCCAAACCTGCTTAGATTTGGAGATCCGTTTAGATCGGGCATAGCCAGGATGGTATGGCCATAAGCGAAGGAGGCTGCAAAGAGAGGGCTATTTAAAGATCAGCCACTATAATC
>NC_081763.1:1627500-1637500 GCF_963082965.1 Carassius carassius
CTGCTTACATTCTGAGATCGGGCATTGAGTCTTTTTTTTTTTTGCAAGATTATTGGACAATTAGTGAACATTTCCAAAAGTACTAACCAGGCCTATTAGATAATTACTGAAAAAATCCAAAAGTACTTACCTGGCCCAAACCTGCTTACATTCTGAGATCGGGCATTGACTCTTTTTTTTTTTTTTTTTGCAAGATTATTGGACAATTAGTGAACATTTCCAAAAGTACTAACCAGGCCTATTAGATAATTACTGAAAAAATCCAAAAGTACTAACCTGGCCCAAACCTGCTTACATTCTGAGATCGGGCATTGAGTCTTTTTTTTTTTTTTTTTTTTTTTGCAAGATTATTGGACAATTAGTGAAAATTTCCTAAAGTACTAACCAGGCCTATTAGATAATTACTGAAAAAATCCAAAAGTACTTACCTGGCCCAAACCTGCTTACATTCTGAGATCGGGCATTGACTCTTTTTTTTTTTTTTTTGCAAGATTATTGGACAATTAGTGAACATTTCCAAAAGTACTAACCAGGCCTATTAGATAATTACTGAAAAAATCCAAAAGTACTAACCTGGCCCAAACCTGCTTACATTCTGAGATCGGGCATTGACTTTTTTTTTTTTTGCAAGATTATTGGACAATTAGTGAAAATTTCCAAAAGTACTAACCAGGCCTATTAGATAATTACTGAAAAAATCCAAAAGTACTAACCTGGCCCAAACCTGCTTAGATTTGGAGATCAGTTTAGATCGGGCATAGCCAGGATGGTATGGCCATAAGCGAAGGAGGCTGCAAAGAGAGGGCTATTTAAAGATCAGCCACTATAATCGCCAGTGCTTTATATAAGTAGGGAAGGAAACCCAAAAGCTTACAGCACCTGGTATTCCCAAAAGTACTAACCAGGCCTATTAGATAATTACTGAAAAAATCCAAAAGTACTAACCTGGCCCAAACCTGCTTACATTCTGAGATCGGGCATTGACTCTTTTTTTTTTTTTTTTGCAAGATTATTGGACAATTAGTGAACATTTCCAAAAGTACTAACCAGGCCTATTAGATAATTACTGAAAAAATCCAAAAGTACTAACCTGGCCCAAACCTGCTTAGATTTGGAGATCAGTTGAGATCGGGCATAGCCAGGATGGTATGGCCATAAGCGAAGGAGGCTGCAAAGAGAGGGCTATTTAAAGATCAGCCACTATAATCACCAGTGCTTTATATAAGTAGGGAAGGAAACCCAAAAGCTTACAGCACCTGGTATTCCCAAAAGTACTAACCAGGCCTATTAGATAATTACTGAAAAAATCCAAAAGTACTAACCTGGCCCAAACCTGCTTACATTCTGAGATCGGGCATTGACTTTTTTTTTTTTTGCAAGATTATTGGACAATTAGTTAAAATTTCCAAAAGTACTAACCAGGCCTATTAGATAATTACTGAAAAAATCCAAAAGTACTAACCTGGCCCAAACCTGCTTAGATTTGGAGATCAGTTTAGATCGGGCATAGCCAGGATGGTATGGCCATAAGCGAAGGAGGCTGCAAAGAGAGGGCTATTTAAAGATCAGCCACTATAATCGCCAGTGCTTTATATAAGTAGGGAAGGAAACCCAAAAGCTTACAGTACCTGGTATTCCCAAAAGTACTAACCAGGCCTATTAGATAATTACTGAAAAAATCCAAAAGTACTAACCTGGCCCAAACCTGCTTACATTCTGAGATCGGGCATTGACTCTTTTTTTTTTTTTACAAGATTATTAGACAATAAGTGAATTTTTCCAAAAGTACTAACCATGCCTATTACATATTTACTGAAAAAATCCAAAAGTACTAACCTGGCCCAAACCTGCTAACATCCTGAGGTCGGGCATTGACTCTTTTTTTTTTTTTGCAAGATTATTGGACAATTAGTGAAAATTTCCAAAAGTACTAACCAGGCCTATTAGATAATTACTGAAAAAATCCAAAAGTACTAACGTGGCCCAAACCTGCTTACATTCTGAGATCGGGCATTGAGTTTTTTTTTTTGTTTGTTTTTTTTTGCAAGATTATTGGACAATTAGTGAACATTTCCAAAAGTACTAACCAGGCCTATTAGATAATTACTGAAAAAATCCAAAAGTACTTACCTGGCCCAAACCTGGTTACATTCTGAGATCGGGCATTGACTTTTTTTTTTTTGCCAGATTATAGGACAATTAGTGAAAATTTCCAAAAGTACTAACCAGGCCTATTAGATAATTACTGAAAAAATCCAAAAGTACTAACGTGGCCCAAACCTGCTTACATTCTGAGATCGGGCATTGAGTCTTTTTTTTTTTTTTTGCAAGATTATTTGACAATTAGTGAAAATTTCCTAAAGTACTAACCAGGCCTATTAGATAATTATTGAAAAAATCCAAAAGTACTAACGTGGCCCAAACCTGCTTACATTCTGAGATCGGGCATTGAGTCTTTTTTTTTTTTTTTGCAAGATTATTGGACAATTAGTGAACATTTCCAAAAGTACTAACCAGGCCTATTAGATAATTACTGAAAAAATCCAAAAGTACTTACCTGGCCCAAACCTGGTTACATTCTGAGATCGGGCATTGACTTTTTTTTTTTTGCCAGATTATAGGACAATTAGTGAAAATTTCCAAAACTACTAACCAGGCCTATTAGATAATTACTGAAAAAATCCAAAAGTACTAACGTGGCCCAAACCTGCTTACATTCTGAGATCGGGCATTGAGTCTTTTTTTTTTTTTTTGCAAGATTATTTGACAATTAGTGAAAATTTCCTAAAGTACTAACCAGGCCTATTAGATAATTATTGAAAAAATCCAAAAGTACTAACGTGGCCCAAACCTGCTTACATTCTGAGATCGGGCATTGAGTCTTTTTTTTTTTTTTTGCAAGATTATTGGACAATTAGTGAAAATTTCCAGAAGTACTAACCAGGCCTATTAGATAATTACTGAAAAAATCCAAAAGTACTTACCTGGCCCAAACCTGCTTACATTCTGAGATCGGGCATTGACTCTTTTTTTTTTTTTTTTTTTTGCAAGATTATTGGACAATTAGTGAACATTTCCAAAAGTACTAACCAGGCCTATTAGATAATTACTGAAAAAATCCAAAAGTACTAACCTGGCCCAAACCTGCTTACATTCTGAGATCGGGCATTGACTTTTTTTTTTTTTGCAAGATTATTGGACAATTAGTGAAAATTTCCAAAAGTACTAACCAGGCCTATTAGATAATTACTGAAAAAATCCAAAAGTACTAACCTGGCCCAAACCTGCTTAGATTTGGAGATCAGTTTAGATCGGGCATAGCCAGGATGGTATGGCCATAAGCGAAGGAGGCTGCAAAGAGAGGGCTATTTAAAGATCAGCCACTATAATCGCCAGTGCTTTATATAAGTAGGGAAGGAAACCCAAAAGCTTACAGCACCTGGTATTCCCAAAAGTACTAACCAGGCCTATTAGATAATTACTGAAAAAATCCAAAAGTACTAACCTGGCCCAAACCTGCTTACATTCTGAGATCGGGCATTGACTCTTTTTTGTTTTTTTACAAGATTATTGGACAATTAGTGAATTTTTCCAAAAGTACTAACCATGCCTATTAGATAATTACTGAAAAAATCCAAAAGTACTAACCTGGCCCAAACCTGCTTACATTCTGAGATCGGGCATTGACTCTTTTTTGTTTTTTTACAAGATTATTAGACAATAAGTGAATTTTTCCAAAAGTACTAACCATGCCTATTAGATATTTACTGAAAAAATCCAAAAGTACTAACCTGGCCCAAACCTGCTAACATTCTGAGGTCGGGCATTGAGTCTTTTTTTTTTTTGCAAGATTATTGGACAATTAGTGAAAATTTCCAAAAGTACTAACCAGGCCAATGAGATAATTACTGAAAAAATCCAAAAGTACTAACCTGGCCCAAACCTGCTTAGATTTGGTGATCAGTTGAGATCGTGCATAGCCAGGATGGTATGGCCATAAGCGAAGGAGGCTGCAAAGAGACGGCTATTTAAAGATCAGCCACTATAATCGCCAGTGCTTTATATAAGTAGGGAAGGAAACCCAAAAGCTTACAGCACCTGGTATTCCCAAAAGTACTAACCAGGCCTATTAGATAATTACTGAAAAAATCCAAAAGTACTAACCTGGCCCAAACCTGCTTACATTCTGAGATCGGGCATTGACTCTTTTTTGTTTTTTTACAAGATTATTAGACAATAAGTGAATTTTTCCAAAAGTACTAACCATGCCTATTAGATATTTACTGAAAAAATCCAAAAGTACTAACCTGGCCCAAACCTGCTTACATTCTGAGATCGGGCATTGACTTTTTTTTTTGCCAGATTATAGGACAATTAGTGAAAATTTCCAAAAGTACTAACCAGGCCTATTAGATAATTACTGAAAAAATCCAAAAGTACTAACGTGGCCCAAACCTGCTTACATTCTGAGATCGGGCATTGAGTCTTTTTTTTTTTTTTTTGCAAGATTATTTGACAATTAGTGAAAATTTCCTAAAGTACTAACCAGGCCTATTAGATAATTATTGAAAAAATCCAAAAGTACTAACCTGGCCCAAACCTGCTTACATTCTGAGATCGGGCATTGACTCTTTTTTTTTTTTTTTTGCAAGATTATTGGACAATTAGTGAAAATTTCCAAAAGTACTAACCAGGCCTATTAGATAATTACTGAAAAAATCCAAAAGTACTAACCTGGCCCAAACCTGCTTAGATTTGGAGATCAGTTTAGATCGGGCATAGCCAGGATGGTATGGCCATAAGCGAAGGAGGCTGTAAAGAGAGGGCTATTTAAAGATCAGCCACTATAATCGCCAGTGCTTTATATAAGTAGGGAAGGAAACCCAAAAGCTTACAGCACCTGGTATTCCCAAAAGTACTAACCAGGCCTATTAGATATTTACTGAGAAAATCCAAAAGTACTTACCTGGCCCAAACCTGCTTACATTCTGAGATCGGGCATTGACTCTTTTTTGTTTTTTTACAAGATTATTAGACAATAAGTGAATTTTTCCTAAAGTACTAACCAGGCCTATTAGATAATTACTGAAAAAATCCAAAAGTACTAACCTGGCCCAAACCTGCTTACATTCTGAGATCGGGCATTGACTCTTTTTTGTTTTTTTACAAGATTATTAGACAATAAGTGAATTTTTCCAAAAGTAATAACCATGCCTATTAGATATTTACTGAAAAAATCCAAAAGTACTAACCTGGCCCAAACCTGCTAACATTCTGAGGTCGGGCATTGACTTTTTTTTTTTTTGCAAGATTATTTGACAATTAGTGAAAATTTCCAAAAGTACTAACCAGGCCTATTAGATAATTACTGAAAAAATCCAAAAGTACTAACCTGGCCCAAACCTGCTTAGATTTGGTGATCAGTTGAGATCGTGCATAGCCAGGATGGTATGGCCATAAGCGAAGGAGGCTGCAAAGAGACGGCTATTTAAAGATCAGCCACTATAATCGCCAGTGCTTTATACAAGTAGGGAAGGAAACCCAAAAGCTTACAGCACCTGGTATTCCCAAAAGTACTAACCAGGCCTATTAGATAATTACTGAAAAAATCCAAAAGTACTAACCTGGCCCAAACCTGCTTACATTCTGAGATCGGGCATTGACTTTTTTTTTTGCCAGATTATAGGACAATTAGTGAAAATTTCCAAAAGGACTAACCAGGCCTATTAGATAATTACTGAAAATATCCAAAAGTACTAACGTGGCCCAAACCTGCTTACATTCTGAGATCGGGCATTGAGTCTTTTTTTTTTTTTTTGCAAGATTATTTGACAATTAGTGAAAATTTCCTAAAGTACTAACCAGGCCTATTAGATAATTATTGAAAAAATCCAAAAGTACTAACCTGGCCCAAACCTGCTTACATTCTGAGATCGGGCATTGACTCTTTTTTTTTTTTGCAAGATTATTGGACAATTAGTGAAAATTTCCAAAAGTACTAACCAGGCCTATTAGATAATTACTGAAAAAATCCAAAAGTACTTACCTGGCCCAAACCTGCTTACATTCTGAGATCGGGCATTGACTTTTTTTTTTTTTTTTGCAAGATTATTGGACAATTAGTGAACATTTCCAAAAGTACTAACCAGGCCTATTAGATAATTACTGAAAAAATCCAAAAGTACTTACCTGGCCCAAACCTGCTTACATTCTGAGATCGGGCATTGACTTTTTTTTTTTTTTTTGCAAGATTATTGGACAATTAGTGAACATTTCCAAAAGTACTAACCAGGCCTATTAGATAATTACTGAAAAAATCCAAAAGTACTTACCTGGCCCAAACCTGCTTACATTCTGAGATCGGGCATTGACTTTTTTTTTTTGCAAGATTATTGGACAATTAGTGAACATTTCCAAAAGTACTAACCAGGCCTATTAGATAATTACTGAAAAAATCCAAAAGTACTAACCTGGCCCAAACCTGCTTACATTCTGAGATCGGGCATTGACTCTTTTTTGTTTTTTTACAAGATTATTAGACAATAAGTGAATTTTTCCAAAAGTACTAACCATGCCTATTAGATATTTACTGAAAAAATCCAAAAGTACTAACCTGGCCCAAACCTGCTAACATTCTGAGGTCGGGAATTGACTTTTTTTTTTTTTGCAAGATTATTGGACAATTAGTGAAAATTTCCAAAAGTACTAACCAGGCCTATTAGATAATTACTGAAAAAATCCAAAAGTACTAACCTGGCCCAAACCTGCTTAGATTTGGAGATCAGTTTAGATCGGGCATAGCCAGGATGGTATGGCCATAAGCGAAGGAGGCTGCAAAGAGAGGGCTATTTAAAGATCAGCCACTATAATCGCCAGTGCTTTATATAAGTAGGGAAGGAAACCCAAAAGCTTACAGCACCTGGTATTCCCAAAAGTACTAACCAGGCCTATTAGATAATTACTGAAAAAATCCAAAAGTACTTACCTGGCCCAAACCTGCTTACATTCTGAGATCGGGCATTGACTCTTTTTTTTTTTTTTGCAAGATTATTGGACAATTAGTGAAAATTTCCTAAAGTACTAACCAGGCCTATTAGATAATTACTGAAAAAATCCAAAAGTACTTACCTGGCCCAAACCTGCTTACATTCTGAGATCGGGCATTGACTCTTTTTTTTTTTTTTGCAAGATTATTGGACAATTAGTGAAAATTTCCTAAAGTACTAACCAGGCCTATTAGATAATTACTGAAAAAATCCAAAAGTACTTACCTGGCCCAAACCTGCTTACATTCTGAGATCGGGCATTGACTCTTTTTTTTTTTTTTTGCAAGATTATTGGACAATTAGTGAAAATTTCCAAAAGTACTAACCAGGCCTATTAGATAATTACTGAAAAAATCCAAAAGTACTAACCTGGCCCAAACCTGCTTAGATTTGGAGATCCGTTTAGATCGGGCATAGCCAGGATGGTATGGCCATAAGCGAAGGAGGCTGCAAAGAGAGGGCTATTTAAAGATCAGCCACTATAATCGCCAGTGCTTTATATAAGTAGGGAAGGAAACCCAAAAGCTTACAGCACCTGGTATTCCCAAAAGTACTAACCAGGCCTATTAGATATTTACTGAAAAAATCCAAAAGTACTAACCTGGCCCAAGCCTGCTAACATTCTGAGGTCGGGCATTGACTCTTTTTTTTTTTGCAAGATTATTGGACAATTAGTGAAAATTTCCTAAAGTACTAACCAGGCCTATTAGATAATTACTGAAAAAATCCAAAAGTACTAACCTGGCCCAAACCTGCTTACATTCTGAGATCGGGCATTGACTCTTTTTTTTTTTTTTTTTTTGCAAGATTATTGGACAACTAGTGAACATTTCCAAAAGTACTAACCAGGCCTATTAGATAATTACTGAAAAAATCCAAAAGTACTAACCTGGCCCAAACCTGCTTAGATTTGGAGATCAGTTGAGATCGGGCATAGCCAGGATGGTATGGCCATAAGCGAAGGAGGCTGCAAAGAGAGGGCTATTTAAAGATCAGCCACTATAATCACCAGTGCTTTATATAAGTAGGGAAGGAAACCCAAAAGCTTACAGCACCTGGTATTCCCAAAAATACTAACCAGGTCTATTAGATAATTACTGAAAAAATCCAAAAGTACTAACCTGGCCCAAACCTGCTTACATTCTGAGATCGGGCATTGACTCTTTTTTTTTTTTTTTTGCAAGATTATTGGACAATTAGTGAAAATTTCCTAAAGTACTAACCAGGCCTATTAGATGATTACTGAAAAAATCCAAAAGTACTAACGTGGCCCAAACCTGCTTACATTCTGAGATCGGGCATTGAGTCTTTTTTTTTTTTGCAAGATTATTGGACAATTAGTGAAAATTTCCAAAAGTACTAACCAGGCCTATTAGATAATTACTGAAAAAATCCAAAAGTACTAACGTGGCCCAAACCTGCTTACATTCTGAGATCGGGCATTGAGTCTTTTTTTTTTTTTTTTTTTTTGCAAGATTATTGGACAATTAGTGAAAATTTCCTAAAGTACTAACCAGGCCTATTAGATAATTACTGAAAAAATCCAAAAGTACTAACCTGGCCCAAACCTGCTTACATTCTGAGATCGGGCATTGACTTTTTTTTTTTTTGCAAGATTATTGGACAATTAGTGAAAATTTCCAAAAGTACTAACCAGGCCTATTAGATAATTACTGAAAAAATCAAAAAGTACTAACCTGGCCCAAACCTGCTTAGATTTGGTGATCAGTTGAGATCGTGCATAGCCAGGATGGTATGGCCATAAGCGAAGGAGGCTGCAAAGAGAGGGCTATTTAAAGATCAGCCACTATAATCGCCAGTGCTTTATATAAGTAGGGAAGGAAACCCAAAAGCTTACAGCACCTGGTATTCCCAAAAGTACAAACCAGGCCTATTAGATATTTACTGAAAAAATCCAAAAGTACTAACCTGGCCCAAACCTGCTAACATTCTGAGGTCGGGCATTGACTCTTTTTTTTTTTTGCAAGATTATTGGACAATTAGTGAAAATTTCCTAAAGTACTAACCAGGCCTATTAGATAATTACTGAAAAAAATCCAAAAGTACTTACCTGGCCCAAACCTGCTTACATTCTGAGATCGGGCATTGACTCTTTTTTTTTTTTTTTTTTGCAAGATTATTGGACAATTAGTGAACATTTCCAAAAGTACTAACCAGGCCTATTAGATAATTACTGAAAAAATCCAAAAGTACTAACCTGGCCCAAACCTGCTTACATTCTGAGATCGGGCATTGACTCTTTTTTTTTTTTTTGCAAGATTATTGGACAATTAGTGAAAATTTCCTAAAGTACTAACCAGGCCTATTAGATAATTACTGAAAAAATCCAAAAGTACTTACCTGGCCCAAACCTGCTTACATTCTGAGATCGGGCATTGACTCTTTTTTTTTTTTTTTTGCAAGATTATTGGACAATTAGTGAACATTTCCAAAAGTACTAACCAGGCCTATTAGATAATTACTGAAAAAATCCAAAAGTACTAACCTGGCCCAAACCTGCTTACATTCTGAGATCGGGCATTGACTTTTTTTTTTTTGCAAGATTATAGGACAATTAGTGAAAATTTCCAAAAGTACTAACCAGGCCTATTAGATAATTATTGAAAAAATCCAAAAGTACTAACCAGGCCTATTAGATAATTACTGAAAAAATCCAAAAGTACTTACCTGGCCCAAACCTGCTTACATTCTGAGATCGGGCATTGACTCTTTTTTTTTTTTTTTTGCAAGATTATTGGACAATTAGTGAAAATTTCCAAAAGTACTAACCAGGCCTATTAGATAATTACTGAAAAAATCCAAAAGTACTAACCTGGCCCAAACCTGCTTAGATTTGGAGATCCGTTTAGATCGGGCATAGCCAGGATGGTATGGCCATAAGCGAAGGAGGCTGCAAAGAGAGGGCTATTTAAAGATCAGCCACTATAATCGCC
>NC_081763.1:1642500-1665000 GCF_963082965.1 Carassius carassius
TTTTTTTTTTTTTTTTGCAAGATTATTGGACAATTAGTGAACATTTCCAAAAGTACTAACCAGGCCTATTAGATAATTACTGAAAAAATCCAAAAGTACTAACCTGGCCCAAACCTGCTTACATTCTGAGATCGGGCATTGACTTTTTTTTTTTTTGCAAGATTATTGGACAATTAGTGAAAATTTCCAAAAGTACTAACCAGGCCTATTAGATAATTACTGAAAAAATCCAAAAGTACTAACCTGGCCCAAACCTGCTTAGATTTGGAGATCAGTTTAGATCGGGCATTGCCAGGATGGTATGGCCATAAGCGAAAGAGGCTGCAAAGAGAGGGCTATTTAAAGATCAGCCACTATAATCGCCAGTGCTTTATATAAGTAGGGAAGGAAACCCAAAAGCTTACAGCACCTGGTATTCCCAAAAGTACTAACCAGGCCTATTAGATAATTACTGAAAAAATCCAAAAGTACTAACCTGGCCCAAACCTGCTTACATTCTGAGATCGGGCATTGACTCTTTTTTGTTTTTTTACAAGATTATTAGACAATAAGTGAATTTTTCCAAAAGTACTAACCATGCCTATTAGATATTTACTGAAAAAATCCAAAAGTACTAACCTGGCCCAAACCTGCTAACATTCTGAGGTCGGGCATTGACTTTTTTTTTTTGCAAGATTATTTGACAATTAGTGAAAATTTCCAAAAGTACTAACCAGGCCTATTAGATAATTACTGAAAAAATCCAAAAGTACTAACCTGGCCCAAACCTGCTTAGATTTGGTGATCAGTTGAGATCGTGCATAGCCAGGATGGTATGGCCATAAGCGAAGGAGGCTGCAAAGAGAGGGCTATTTAAAGATCAGCCACTATAATCGCCAGTGCTTTATATAAGTAGGGAAGGAAACCCAAAAGCTTACAGCACCTGGTATTCCCAAAAGTACTAACCAGGCCTATTAGATAATTACTGAAAAAAATCCAAAAGTACTTACCTGGCCCAAACCTGCTTACATTCTGAGATCGGGCATTGACTCTTTTTTTTTTTTTTTTTTGCAAGATTATTGGACAATTAGTGAAAATTTCCTAAAGTACTAACCAGGCCTATTAGATAATTACTGAAAAAAATACAAAAGTACTTACCTGGCCCAAACCTGCTTACATTCTGAGATCGGGCATTGACTCTTTTTTTTTTTTTTTTTTGCAAGATTATTGGACAATTAGTGAACATTTCCAAAAGTACTAACCAGGCCTATTAGATAATTACTGAAAAAATCCAAAAGTACTAACCTGGCCCAAACCTGCTTACATTCTGAGATCGGGCATTGACTCTTTTTTTTTTTTTTGCAAGATTATTGGACAATTAGTGAAAATTTCCTAAAGTACTAACCAGGCCTATTAGATAATTACTGAAAAAATCCAAAAGTACTTACCTGGCCCAAACCTGCTTACATTCTGAGATCGGGCATTGACTCTTTTTTTTTTTTTTTTTGCAAGATTATTGGACAATTAGTGAACATTTCCAAAAGTACTAACCAGGCCTATTAGATAATTACTGAAAAAATCCAAATGTACTAACCTGGCCCAAACCTGCTTACATTCTGAGATCGGGCATTGACTCTTTTTTTTTTTTGCAAGATTATAGGACAATTAGTGAAAGTTTCCAAAAGTACTAACCAGGCCTATTAGATAATTATTGAAAAAATCCAAAAGTACTAACCAGGCCTATTAGATAATTACTGAAAAAATCCAAAAGTACTTACCTGGCCCAAACCTGCTTACATTCTGAGATCGGGCATTGACTCTTTTTTTTTTTTTTTTTGCAAGATTATTGGACAATTAGTGAAAATTTCCAAAAGTACTAACCAGGCCTATTAGATAATTACTGAAAAAATCCAAAAGTACTAACCTGGCCCAAACCTGCTTAGATTTGGAGATCCGTTTAGATCGGGCATAGCCAGGATGGTATGGCCATAAGCGAAGGGGGCTGCAAAGAGAGGGCTATTTAAATATCAGCCACTATAATCGCCAGTGCTTTATATAAGTAGGGAAGGAAACCCAAAAGCTTACAGCACCTGGTATTCCCAAAAGTACTAACCAGGCCTATTAGATATTTACTGAAAAAATCCAAAAGTACTAACCTGGCCCAAACCTGCTTACATTCTGAGGTCGGGCATTGACTTTTTTTTTTTTTGCAAGATTATTGGACAATTAGTGAAAATTTCCTAAAGTACTAACCAGGCCTATTAGATAATTACTGAAAAAATCCAAAAGTACTTACCTGGCCCAAACCTGCTTACATTCTGAGATCAGGCATTGACTCTTTTTTTTTTTTTTTTTGCAAGATTATTGGACAATTAGTGAACATTTCCAAAAGTACTAACCAGGCCTATTAGATAATTACTGAAAAAATCCAAAAGTACTAACCTGGCCCAAACCTGCTTACATTCTGAGATCGGGCATTGACTTTTTTTTTTTTTGCAAGATTATTGGACAATTAGTGAAAATTTCCAAAAGTACTAACCAGGCCTATTAGATAATTACTGAAAAAATCCAAAAGTACTAACCTGGCCCAAACCTGCTTAGATTTGGAGATCAGTTTAGATCGGGCATTGCCAGGATGGTATGGCCATAAGCGAAAGAGGCTGCAAAGAGAGGGCTATTTAAAGATCAGCCACTATAATCGCCAGTGCTTTATATAAGTAGGGAAGGAAACCCAAAAGCTTACAGCACCTGGTATTCCCAAAAGTACTAACCAGGCCTATTAGATAATTACTGAAAAAATCCAAAAGTACTAACCTGGCCCAAACCTGCTTACATTCTGAGATCGGGCATTGACTCTTTTTTGTTTTTTTACAAGATTATTAGACAATAAGTGAATTTTTCCAAAAGTACTAACCATGCCTATTAGATATTTACTGAAAAAATCCAAAAGTACTAACCTGGCCCAAACCTGCTAACATTCTGAGGTCGGGCATTGACTTTTTTTTTTTGCAAGATTATTTGACAATTAGTGAAAATTTCCAAAAGTACTAACCAGGCCTATTAGATAATTACTGAAAAAATCCAAAAGTACTAACCTGGCCCAAACCTGCTTAGATTTGGTGATCAGTTGAGATCGTGCATAGCCAGGATGGTATGGCCATAAGCGAAGGAGGCTGCAAAGAGAGGGCTATTTAAAGATCAGCCACTATAATCGCCAGTGCTTTATATAAGTAGGGAAGGAAACCCAAAAGCTTACAGCACCTGGTATTCCCAAAAGTACTAACCAGGCCTATTAGATAATTACTGAAAAAAATCCAAAAGTACTTACCTGGCCCAAACCTGCTTACATTCTGAGATCGGGCATTGACTCTTTTTTTTTTTTTTTTTTGCAAGATTATTGGACAATTAGTGAAAATTTCCTAAAGTACTAACCAGGCCTATTAGATAATTACTGAAAAAAATACAAAAGTACTTACCTGGCCCAAACCTGCTTACATTCTGAGATCGGGCATTGACTCTTTTTTTTTTTTTTTTTGCAAGATTATTGGACAATTAGTGAACATTTCCAAAAGTACTAACCAGGCCTATTAGATAATTACTGAAAAAATCCAAAAGTACTAACCTGGCCCAAACCTGCTTACATTCTGAGATCGGGCATTGACTCTTTTTTTTTTTTTTGCAAGATTATTGGACAATTAGTGAAAATTTCCTAAAGTACTAACCAGGCCTATTAGATAATTACTGAAAAAATCCAAAAGTACTTACCTGGCCCAAACCTGCTTACATTCTGAGATCGGGCATTGACTCTTTTTTTTTTTTTTTTTGCAAGATTATTGGACAATTAGTGAACATTTCCAAAAGTACTAACCAGGCCTATTAGATAATTACTGAAAAAATCCAAAAGTACTAACCTGGCCCAAACCTGCTTACATTCTGAGATCGGGCATTGACTCTTTTTTTTTTTTTGCAAGATTATAGGACAATTAGTGAAAATTTCCAAAAGTACTAACCAGGCCTATTAGATAATTATTGAAAAAATCCAAAAGTACTAACCAGGCCTATTAGATAATTACTGAAAAAATCCAAAAGTACTTACCTGGCCCAAACCTGCTTACATTCTGAGATCGGGCATTGACTCTTTTTTTTTTTTTTTTTGCAAGATTATTGGACAATTAGTGAAAATTTCCAAAAGTACTAACCAGGCCTATTAGATAATTACTGAAAAAATCCAAAAGTACTAACCTGGCCCAAACCTGCTTAGATTTGGAGATCCGTTTAGATCGGGCATAGCCAGGATGGTATGGCCATAAGCGAAGGGGGCTGCAAAGAGAGGGCTATTTAAAGATCAGCCACTATAATCGCCAGTGCTTTATATAAGTAGGGAAGGAAACCCAAAAGCTTACAGCACCTGGTATTCCCAAAAGTACTAACCAGGCCTATTAGATATTTACTGAAAAAATCCAAAAGTACTAACCTGGCCCAAACCTGCTAACATTCTGAGGTCGGGCATTGACTTTTTTTTTTTTTGCAAGATTATTGGACAATTAGTGAAAATTTCCTAAAGTACTAACCAGGCCTATTAGATAATTACTGAAAAAATCCAAAAGTACTAACCTGGCCCAAACCTGCTTACATTCTGAGATCGGGCATTGACTTTTTTTTTTTTGCAAGATTATAGGACAATTAGTGAAAATTTCCAAAAGTACTAACCAGGCCTATTAGATAATTACTGAAAAAATCCAAAAGTACTAACGTGGCCCAAACCTGCTTACATTCTGAGATCGGGCATTGACTCTTTTTTTTTTTTTTTTTTGCAAGATTATTTGACAATTAGTGAAAATTTCCAAAAGTACTAACCAGGCCTATTAGATAATTACTGAAAAAATCCAAAAGTACTAACCTGGCCCAAACCTGCTTAGATTTGGTGATCAGTTGAGATCGTGCATAGCCAGGATGGTATGGCCATAAGCGAAGGAGGCTGCAAAGAGAGGGCTATTTAAAGATCAGCCACTATAATCGCCAGTGCTTTATATAAGTAGGGAAGGAAACCCAAAAGCTTACAGCACCTGGTATTCCCAAAAATACTAACCAGGCCTATTAGATAATTACTGAAAAAAATCCAAAAGTACTTACCTGGCCCAAACCTGCTTACATTCTGAGATCGGGCATTGACTCTTTTTTTTTTTTTTTTTGCAAGATTATTGGACAATTAGTGAAAATTTCCTAAAGTACTAACCAGGCCTATTAGATAATTACTGAAAAAAATACAAAAGTACTTACCTGGCCCAAACCTGCTTACATTCTGAGATCGGGCATTGACTCTTTTTTTTTTTTTTTTTGCAAGATTATTGGACAATTAGTGAACATTTCCAAAAGTACTAACCAGGCCTATTAGATAATTACTGAAAAAATCCAAAAGTACTAACCTGGCCCAAACCTGCTTACATTCTGAGATCGGGCATTGACTCTTTTTTTTTTTTTTGCAAGATTATTGGACAATTAGTGAAAATTTCCTAAAGTACTAACCAGGCCTATTAGATAATTACTGAAAAAATCCAAAAGTACTTACCTGGCCCAAACCTGCTTACATTCTGAGATCGGGCATTGACTCTTTTTTTTTTTTTTTTTGCAAGATTATTGGACAATTAGTGAACATTTCCAAAAGTACTAACCAGGCCTATTAGATAATTACTGAAAAAATCCAAAAGTACTAACCTGGCCCAAACCTGCTTACATTCTGAGATCGGGCATTGACTCTTTTTTTTTTTTGCAAGATTATAGGACAATTAGTGAAAATTTCCAAAAGTACTAACCAGGCCTATTAGATAATTATTGAAAAAATCCAAAAGTACTAACCAGGCCTATTAGATAATTACTGAAAAAATCCAAAAGTACTTACCTGGCCCAAACCTGCTTACATTCTGAGATCGGGCATTGACTCTTTTTTTTTTTTTTTTTGCAAGATTATTGGACAATTAGTGAAAATTTCCAAAAGTACTAACCAGGCCTATTAGATAATTACTGAAAAAATCCAAAAGTACTAACCTGGCCCAAACCTGCTTAGATTTGGAGATCCGTTTAGATCGGGCATAGCCAGGATGGTATGGCCATAAGCGAAGGGGGCTGCAAAGAGAGGGCTATTTAAAGATCAGCCACTATAATCGCCAGTGCTTTATATAAGTAGGGAAGGAAACCCAAAAGCTTACAGCACCTGGTATTCCCAAAAGTACTAACCAGGCCTATTAGATATTTACTGAAAAAATCCAAAAGTACTAACCTGGCCCAAACCTGCTAACATTCTGAGGTCGGGCATTGACTTTTTTTTTTTTTGCAAGATTATTGGACAATTAGTGAAAATTTCCTAAAGTACTAACCAGGCCTATTAGATAATTACTGAAAAAATCCAAAAGTACTAACCTGGCCCAAACCTGCTTACATTCTGAGATCGGGCATTGACTTTTTTTTTTTTGCAAGATTATAGGACAATTAGTGAAAATTTCCAAAAGTACTAACCAGGCCTATTAGATAATTACTGAAAAAATCCAAAAGTACTAACGTGGCCCAAACCTGCTTACATTCTGAGATCGGGCATTGAGTCTTTTTTTTTTTTGCAAGATTATTGGACAATTAGTGAACATTTCCAAAAGTACTAACCAGGCCTATTAGATAATTACTGAAAAAATCCAAAAGTACTAACGTGGCCCAAACCTGCTTACATTCTGAGATCGGGCATTGAGTCTTTTTTTTTTTTTTTTTTTTTTTGCAAGATTATTGGACAATTAGTGAAAATTTCCTAAAGTACTAACCAGGCCTATTAGATAATTACTGAAAAAATCCAAAAGTACTTACCTGGCCCAAACCTGCTTACATTCTGAGATCGGGCATTGACTCTTTTTTTTTTTTTTTTTGCAAGATTATTGGACAATTAGTGAAAATTTCCAAAAGTACTAACCAGGCCTATTAGATAATTACTGAAAAAATCCAAAAGTACTAACCTGGCCCAAACCTGCTTAGATTTGGAGATCAGTTTAGATCGGGCATAGCCAGGATGGTATGGCCATAAGCGTAGGAGGCTGCAAAGAGAGGGCTATTTAAAGATCAGCCACTATAATCGCCAGTGCTTTATATAAGTAGGGAAGGAAACCCAAAAGCTTACAGCACCTGGTATTCCCAAAAGTACTAACCAGGCCTATTAGATAATTACTGAAAAAATCCAAAAGTACTAACCTGGCCCAAACCTGCTTACATTCTGAGATCGGGCATTGACTCTTTTTTTTTTTTTTTTTGCAAGATTATTGGACAATTAGTGAACATTTCCAAAAGTACTAACCAGGCCTATTAGATAATTACTGAAGAAATCCAAAAGTACTAACCTGGCCCAAACCTGCTTAGATTTGGAGATCAGTTGAGATCGGGCATAGCCAGGATGGTATGGCCATAAGCGAAGGAGGCTGCAAAGAGAGGGCTATTTAAAGATCAGCCACTATAATCACCAGTGCTTTATATAAGTAGGGAAGGAAACCCAAAAGCTTACAGCACCTGGTATTCCCAAAAGTACTAACCAGGCCTATTAGATAATTACTGAAAAAATCCAAAAGTACTAACCTGGCCCAAACCTGCTTACATTGTGAGATCGGGCATTGACTTTTTTTTTTTGCAAGATTATTGGACAATTAGTTAAAATTTCCAAAAGTACTAACCAGGCCTATTAGATAATTACTGAAAAAATCCAAAAGTACTAACCTGGCCCAAACCTGCTTAGATTTGGAGATCAGTTTAGATCGGGCATAGCCAGGATGGTATGGCCATAAGCGAAGGAGGCTGCAAAGAGAGGGCTATTTAAAGATCAGCCACTATAATCGCCAGTGCTTTATATAAGTAGGGAAGGAAACCCAAAAGCTTACAGTACCTGGTATTCCCAAAAGTACTAACCAGGCCTATTAGATAATTACTGAAAAAATCCAAAAGTACTAACCTGGCCCAAACCTGCTTACATTCTGAGATCGGGCATTGACTCTTTTTTGTTTTTTTACAAGATTATTAGACAATAAGTGAATTTTTCCAAAAGTACTAACCATGCCTATTACATATTTACTGAAAAAATCCAAAAGTACTAACCTGGCCCAAACCTGCTAACATCCTGAGGTCGGGCATTGAGTTTTTTTTTTTGTTTGTTTTTTTTTGCAAGATTATTGGACAATTAGTGAACATTTCCAAAAGTACTAACCAGGCCTATTAGATAATTACTGAAAAAATCCAAAAGTACTTACCTGGCCCAAACCTGGTTACATTCTGAGATCGGGCATTGAGTCTTTTTTTTTTTTTTTTTTGCAAGATTATTTGACAATTAGTGAAAATTTCCAAAAGTACTAACCAGGCCTATTAGATAATTACTGAAAAAATCGAAAAGTACTAACCTGGCCCAAACCTGCTTAGATTTGGAGATCAGTTTAGATCGGGCATAGCCAGGATGGTATGGCCATAAGCGAAGGAGGCTGCAAAGAGAGGGCTATTTAAAGATCAGCCACTATAATCGCCAGTGCTTTATATAAGTAAGGAAGGAAACCCAAAAGCTTACAGCACCTGGTATTCCCAGGTGGTCTCCCATCCAAGTACTAACCAGGCCCAAACCTGCTTAGCTTCCAAGATCAGACAAGATCGGGCATAGCCAGGTTGGTATGGCCATAAGCGAAGGAGGCTGCAAAGAGAGGGCTATTTAAAGATCAGCCACTATAATCGCCAGTGCATTATATAAGTAGGGAAGGAAACCCAAAAGCTTACAGCACCTGGTATTCCCAAAAGTACTAACCAGGCCTATTAGATAATTACTGAAAAAAATCCAAAAGTACTAACCTGGCCCAAACCTGCTTACATTCTGAGATCGGGCATTGACTTTTTTTTTTTGCAAGATTATTGGACAATTAGTGAACATTTCCAAAAGTACTAACCAGGCCTATTAGATGATTACTGAAAAAATCCAAAAGTACTTACCTGGCCCAAACCTGCTTACATTCTGAGATCGGGCATTGACTCTTTTTTTTTTTGCAAGATTATTGGACAATTAGTGAAAATTTCCAAAAGTACTAACCAGGCCTATTAGATAATTACTGAAAAAATCCAAAAGTACTAACCTGGCCCAAACCTGCTTACATTCTGAGATCGGGCATTGACTCTTTTTTTTTTTGCAAGATTATTGGACAATTAGTGAACATTTCCAAAAGTACTAACCAGGCCTATTAGATAATTACTGAAAAAATCCAAAAGTACTAACCTGGCCCAAACCTGCTTACATTCTGAGATCGGGCATTGACTCTTTTTTTTTTTTTTGCAAGATTATTGGACAATTAGTGAAAATTTCCTAAAGTACTAACCAGGCCTATTAGATAATTACTGAAAAAATCCAAAAGTACTTACCTGGCCCAAACCTGCTTACATTCTGAGATCGGGCATTGACTCTTTTTTTTTTTTGCAAGATTATAGGACAATTAGTGAAAATTTCCAAAAGTACTAACCAGGCCTATTAGATAATTATTGAAAAAATCAAAAAGTACTAACCAGGCCTATTAGATAATTACTGAAAAAATCCAAAAGTACTTACCTGGCCCAAACCTGCTTACATTCTGAGATCGGGCATTGACTCTTTTTTTTTTTTTTTTTTGCAAGATTATTGGACAATTAGTGAAAATTTCCAAAAGTACTAACCAGGCCTATTAGATAATTACTGAAAAAATCCAAAAGTACTAACCTGGCCCAAACCTGCTTAGATTTGGAGATCCGTTTAGATCGGGCATAGCCAGGATGGTATGGCCATAAGCGAAGGAGGCTGCAAAGAGAGGGCTATTTAAAGATCAGCCACTATAATCGCCAGTGCTTTATATAAGTAGGGAAGGAAACCCAAAAGCTTACAGCACCTGGTATTCCCAAAAGTACTAACCAGGCCTATTAGATATTTACTGAAAAAATCCAAAAGTACTAACCTGGCCCAAACCTGCTAACATTCTGAGGTCGGGCATTGACTTTTTTTTTTTTTTGCAAGATTATTGGACAATTAGTGAAAATTTCCTAAAGTACTAACCAGGCCTATTAGATAATTACTGAAAAAATCCAAAAGTACTAACCTGGCCCAAACCTGCTTACATTCTGAGATCGGGCATTGACTCTTTTTTTTTTTTTTTTGCAAGATTATTGGACAATTAGTGAACATTTCCAAAAGTACTAACCAGGCCTATTAGATAATTACTGAAAAAATCCAAAAGTACTAACCTGGCCCAAACCTGCTTAGATTTGGAGATCAGTTGAGATCGGGCATAGCCAGGATGGTATGGCCATAAGCGAAGGAGGCTGCAAAGAGAGGGCTATTTAAAGATCAGCCACTATAATCACCAGTGCTTTATATAAGTAGGGAAGGAAACCCAAAAGCTTACAGCACCTGGTATTCCCAAAAATACTAACCAGGTCTATTAGATAATTACTGAAAAAATCCAAAAGTACTAACCTGGCCCAAACCTGCTTACATTCTGAGATCGGGCATTGACTCTTTTTTTTTTTTTTTTTGCAAGATTATTGGGCAATTAGTGAAAATTTCCTAAAGTACTAACCAGGCCTATTAGATAATTACTGAAAAAATCCAAAAGTACTAACCTGGCCCAAACCTGCTTAGATTTGGAGATCAGTTGAGATCGGGCATAGCCAGGATGGTATGGCCATAAGCGAAGGAGGCTGCAAAGAGAGGGCTATTTAAAGATCAGCCACTATAATCGCCAGTGCTTTATATAAGTAGGGAAGGAAACCCAAAAGCTTACAGCACCTGGTATTCCCAAAAATACTAACCAGATCTATTAGATAATTACTGAAAAAATCCAAAAGTACTAACCTGGCCCAAACCTGCTTACATTCTGAGATCGGGCATTGACTCTTTTATTTTTTTTTTGCAAGATTATTGGACAATTAGTGAAAATTTCCTAAAGTACTAACCAGCCCAATTAGATAATTACTGAAAAAATCCAAAAGTACTTACCTGGCCCAAACCTGCTTACATTCTGAGATCGGGCATTGACTTTTTTTTTTTTTTTTTTGCAAGATTATTGGACAATTAGTGAACATTTCCAAAAGTACTAACCAGGCCTATTAGATAATTACTGAAAAAAATCCAAAAGTACTAACCTGGCCCAAACCTGCTTACATTCTGAGATCGGGCATTGACTTTTTTTTTTTTGCAAGATTATTGGACAATTAGTGAAAATTTCCAAAAGTACTAACCAGGCCTATTAGATAATTACTGAAAAAATCCAAAAGTACTAACCTGGCCCAAAACTGCTTAGATTTGGAGATCAGTTTAGATCGGGCATAGCCAGGATGGTATGGCCATAAGCGAAGGAGGCTGCAAAGAGAGGGCTATTTAAAGATCAGCCACTATAATCGCCAGTGCTTTATATAAGTAGGGAAGGAAACCCAAAAGCTTACAGCACCTGGTATTCCCAAAAGTACTAACCAGGCCTATTAGATAATTACTGAAAAAATCCAAAAGTACTAACCTGGCCCAAACCTGCTTACATTCTGAGATCGGGCATTGACTCTTTTTTGTTTTTTTACAAGATTATTAGACAATAAGTGAATTTTTCCAAAAGTACTAACCATGCCTATTAGATATTTACTGAAAAAATCCAAAAGTACTAACCTGGCCCAAACCTGCTAACATTCTGAGGTCGGGCATTGACTCTTTTTTTTTTTTTGCAAGATTATTGGACAATTAGTGAAAATTTCCAAAAGTACTAACCAGGCCTATTAGATAATTACTGAAAAAATCCAAAAGTACTAACGTGGCCCAAACCTGCTTACATTCTGAGATCGGGCATTGAGTTTTTTTTTTTTTTTTTTTTTTTTTTTGCAAGATTATTGGACAATTAGTGAACATTTCCAAAAGTACTAACCAGGCCTATTAGATAATTACTGAAAAAATCCAAAAGTACTTACCTGGCCCAAACCTGGTTACATTCTGAGATCGGGCATTGAGTCTTTTTTTTTTTTTTTTTTGCAAGATTATTGGACAATTAGTGAAAATTTCCTAAAGTACTAACCAGGCCTATTAGATAATTACTGAAAAAATCCAAAAGTACTAACCTGGCCAAAACCTGCTTAGATTTGGAGATCAGTTAAGATCGGGCATAGCCAGGATGGTATGGCCATAAGTGAAGGAGGCTGCAAAGAGAGGGCTATTTAAAGATCAGCCACTATAATCGCCAGTGCTTTATATAAGTAGGGAAGGAAACCCAAAAGCTTACAGCACCTGGTATTCCCAGGCGGTCTCCCATCCAAGTACTAACCAGGCCCAAACCTGCTTAGCTTCCGAGATCAGACGAGATCGGGCATAGCCAGGTTGGTATGGCCGTAAGCGAAGGAGGCTGCAAAGAGAGGGCTATTTAAAGATCAGCCACTATAATCGCCAGTGCATTATATAAGTAGGGAAGGAAACCCAAAAGCTTACAGCACCTGGTATTCCCAAAAGTACTAACCAGGCCTATTAGATAATTACTGAAAAAATCCAAAAGTACTAACCTGGCCCAAACCTGCTTACATTCTGAGATCGGGCATTGACTTTTTTTTTTTTTGCAAGATTATTGGACAATTAGTTAAAATTTCCAAAAGTACTAACCAGGCCTATTAGATAATTACTGAAAAAATCCAAAAGTACTAACCTGGCCCAAACCTGCTTAGATTTGGAGATCAGTTTAGATCGGGCATAGCCAGGATGGTATGGCCATAAGCGAAGGAGGCTGCAAAGAGAGGGCTATTTAAAGATCAGCCACTATAATCGCCAGTGCTTTATATAAGTAGGGAAGGAAACCCAAAAGCTTACAGCACCTGGTATTCCCAAAAGTACTAACCAGGCCTATTAGATAATTACTGAAAAAATCCAAAAGTACTAACCTGGCCCAAACCTGCTTACATTCTGAGATCGGGCATTGACTCTTTTTTGTTTTTTTACAAGATTATTAGACAATAAGTGAATTTTTCCAAAAGTACTAACCATGCCTATTAGATATTTACTGAAAAAATCCAAAAGTACTAACCTGGCCCAAACCTGCTAACATTCTGAGGTCGGGCATTGACTCTTTTTTTTTTTGCAAGATTATTGGACAATTAGTGAAAATTTCCAAAAGTACTAACCAGGCCTATTAGATAATTACTGAAAAAATCCAAAAGTACTAACGTGGCCCAAACCTGCTTGCATTCTGAGATCGGGCATTGAGTTTTTTTTTTTGTTTGTTTTTTTTTGCAAGATTATTGGACAATTAGTGAACATTTCCAAAAGTACTAACCAGGCCTATTAGATAATTACTGAAAAAATCCAAAAGTACTTACCTGGCCCAAACCTGGTTACATTCTGAGATCGGGCATTGAGTCTTTTTTTTTTTTTTTTTTGCAAGATTATTTGACAATTAGTGAAAATTTCCAAAAGTACTAACCAGGCCTATTAGATAATTACTGAAAAAATCCAAAAGTACTAAGCTGGCCCAAACCTGCTTAGATTTGGAGATCAGTTTAGATCGGGCATTGCCAGGTTGGTATGGCCATAGGCGAAGGAGGCTGCAAAGAGAGGGCTATTTAAAGATCAGCCACTATAATCGCCAGTGCATTATATAAGTAGGGAAGGAAACCCAAAAGCTTACAGCACCTGGTATTCCCAAAAGTACTAACCAGGCCTATTAGATAATTACTGAAAAAAATCCAAAAGTACTAACCTGGCCCAAACCTGCTTACATTCTGAGATCGGGCATTGACTTTTTTTTTTTGCAAGATTATTGGACAATTAGTGAACATTTCCAAAAGTACTAACCAGGCCTATTAGATGATTACTGAAAAAATCCAAAAGTACTTACCTGGCCCAAACCTGCTTACATTCTGAGATCGGGCATTGACTTTTTTTTTTTGCAAGATTATTGGACAATTAGTGAAAATTTCCAAAAGTACTAACCAGGCCTATTAGATAATTACTGAAAAAATCCAAAAGTACTAACCTGGCCCAAACCTGCTTACATTCTGAGATCGGGCATTGACTCTTTTTTTTTTTTGCAAGATTATTGGACAATTAGTGAACATTTCCAAAAGTACTAACCAGGCCTATTAGATAATTACTGAAAAAATCCAAAAGTACTAACCTGGCCCAAACCTGCTTACATTCTGAGATCGGGCATTGACTCTTTTTTTTTTTTTTTTTTGCAAGATTATTGGACAATTAGTGAACATTTCCAAAAGTACTAACCAGGCCTATTAGATAATTACTGAAAAAATCCAAAAGTACTAACCTGGCCAAACCTGCTTACATTCTGAGATCGGGCATTGAGTTTTTTTTTTGTTTTGTTTTTTTTTGCAAGATTATTGGACAATTAGTGAACATTTCCAAAAGTACTAACCAGGCCTATTAGATAATTACTGAAAAAATCCAAAAGTACTTACCTGGCCCAAACCTGGTTACATTCTGAGATCGGGCATTGAGTCTTTTTTTTAATTTTTTTTGCAAGATTATTGGACAATTAGTGAAAATTTCCTAAAGTACTAACCAGGCCTATTAGATAATTACTGAAAAAATCCAAAAGTACTAACCTGGCCCAAACCTGCTTACATTCTGAGATCGGGCATTGACTCTTTTTTGTTTTTTTACAAGATTATTAGACAATAAGTGAATTTTTCCAAAAGTACTAACCATGCCTATTAGATATTTACTGAAAAAATCCAAAAGTACTAACCTGGCCCAAACCTGCTAACATTCTAAGGTCGGGCATTGACTTTTTTTTTTTTTGCAAGATTATTGGACAATTAGTGAACATTTCCAAAAGTACTAACCAGGCCTATTAGATAATTACTGAAAAAATCCAAAAGTACTTACCTGGCCCAAACCTGGTTACAATCTGAGATCGGGCATTGAGTCTTTTTTTTTTTTTGTTTTGCAAGATTATTGGACAATTAGTGAAAATTTCCTAAAGTACTAACCAGGCCTATTAGATAATTACTGAAAAAATCCAAAAGTACTAACCTGGCCAAAACCTGCTTAGATTTGGAGATCAGTTAAGATCGGGCATAGCCAGGATGGTATTGCCATAAGTGAAGGAGGCTGCAAAGAGAGGGCTATTTAAAGATCAGCCACTATAATCGCCAGTGCTTTATATAAGTAGGGAAGGAAACCCAAAAGCTTACAGCACCTGGTATTCCCAAAAGTACTAACCAGGCCTATTAGATAATTACTGAAAAAATCCAAAAGTACTTACCTGGCCCAAACCTGCTTACATTCTGAGATCGGCATTGACTCTTTTTTTTTTTGCAAGATTATTGGACAATTAGTGAAAATTTCCAAAAGTACTAACCAGGCCTATTAGATAATTACTGAAAAAATCCAAAAGTACTAACCTGGCCCAAACCTGCTTACATTCTGAGATCGGGCATTGACTCTTTTTTGTTTTGCAAGATTATTGGACAATTAGTGAACATTTCCAAAAGTACTAACCAGGCCTATTAGATAATTACTGAATAAATCCAAAAGTACTTATCTGGCCCAAACCTGCTTAGAATTGGAGATCAGTTTAGATCGGGCATAGCCAGGATGGTATGGCCATAAGCGAAGGAGGCTGCAAAGAGAGGGCTATTTAAAGATCAGCCACTATAATCGCCAGTGCTTTATATAAGTAGGGAAGGAAACCCAAAAGCTTACAGCACCTGGTATTCCCAAAAGTACTAACCAGGCCTATTAGATAATTACTGAAAAAATCCAAAAGTACTAACCTGGCCCAAACCTGCTTACATTCTGAGATCGGGCATTGACTTTTTTTTTTTTTTTTTACAAGATAATTAGACAATTAGTGAATTTTTCCAAAAGTACTAACCAGGCCTATTAGATAATTACTGAAAAATCCAAAAGTACTAACCTGGCCCAAAACTGCTTACATTCTGAGATCGGGCATTGACTCTTTTTTTTTTTTTTTACAAGATTATTAGACAATTAGTGAATGTTTCCAAAATTACTAACCAGGCCTATTAGATAATTACTGAAAAATCCAAAAGTACTAACCTGGCCCAAACCTGCTTAGATTTGGAGATCACTTGAGATCGGGCATAGCCAGGATGGTATGGCCATAAGCTAAGGAGGCTGCAAAGAGAGGGCTATTTAAAGATCAGCCACTATATTCGCCAGTGCTTTACATAAGTAGGGAAGGAAACCCAAAAGCTTACAGCACCTGGTATTCCCAAAAGTACTAACCACGCCTATTAGATAATTACTGAAAAAATCCAAAAGTACTAACCTGGCCCAAACCTGCTTACATTCTGAGATCGGGCATTGACTTTTTTTTTTTTTTTTTTTGCAAGATTATTGGACAATTAGTGAACATTTCCAAAAGTACTAACCTGGCCCAAATCCTGCTTACATTCTGAGATCGGGCATTGACTTTTTTTTTTTTTTTTTTTGCAAGATTATTGGACAATTAGTGAAAATTTCCTAAAGTACTAACCAGGCCTATTAGATAATTACTGAAAAAATCCAAAAGTACTAACCTGGCCCAAACCTGCTTACATTCTGAGATCGGGCATTGACTCTTTTTTTTTTTTTTTTTTGCAAGATTATTGGACAATTAGTGAAAATTTCCTAAAGTACTAACCAGGCCTATTAGATAATTACTGAAAAAATCCAAAAGTACTAACCTGGCCCAAACCTGCTTACATTCTGAGATCGGGCATTGACTCTTTTTTTTTTTTTTTTTTGCAAGATTATTGGACAATTAGTGAACATTTCCAAAAGTACTAACCAGGCCTATTAGATAATTACTGAAAAAATCCAAAAGTACTTACCTGGCCCAAACCTGCTTACATTCTGAGATCGGGCATTGACTCTTTTTTTTTTTTGCAAGATTATTGGACAATTAGTGAAAATTTCCTAAAGTACTAACCAGGCCTATTAGATAATTACTGAAAAAATCCAAAAGTACTAACCTGGCCCAAACCTGCTTACATTCTGAGATCGGGCATTGACTCTTTTTTTTTTTTTTTTTTGCAAGATTATTGGACAATTAGTGAACATTTCCAAAAGTACTAACCAGGCCTATTAGATAATTACTGAAAAAATCCAAAAGTACTAACCTAGCCCAAACCTGCTTACATTCTGAGATCGGGCATTGACTCTTTTTTTTTTTTGCAAGATTATTGGACAATTAGTGAAAATTTCCTAAAGTACTAACCAGGCCTATTAGATAATTACTGAAAAAATCCAAAAGTACTTACCTGGCCAGAACCTGCTTACATTCTGAGATTGGGCATTGACTTTTTTTTTTTTTTTTTTTTGCAAGATTATTGGACAATTAGTGAAAATTTCCTAAAGTACTAACCAGGCCTATTAGATAATTACTGAAAAAATCCAAAAGTACTAACCTGGCCCAAACCTGCTTACATTCTGAGATCGGGCATTGACTCTTTTTTTTTTTTTTTTTTACAAGATAATTAGACAATTAGTGAATTTTTCCAAAAGTACTAACCAGGCCTATTAGATAATTACTGAAAAATCCAAAAGTACTAACCTGGCCCAAAACTGCTTACATTCTGAGATCGGGCATTGACTCTTTTTTTTTTTTTTTTTTTACAAGATTATTAGACAATTAGTGAATGTTTCCAAAATTACTAACCAGGCCTATTAGATAATTACTGAAAAATCCAAAAGTACTAACCTGGCCCAAACCTGCTTAGATTTGGAGATCACTTGAGATCGGGCATAGCCAGGATGGTATGGCCATAAGCTAAGGAGGCTGCAAAGAGAGGGTTATTTAAAGATCAGCCACTATATTCGCCAGTGCTTTATATAAGTAGGGAAGGAAACCCAAAAGCACCTGGTATTCCCAGGCGGTCTCCCATCCAAATACTAACCAGGCCCAAACCTGCTTAGCTTCCGAGATCAGACGAGATCGGGCATAGCCAGGTTGGTATGGCTGTAAGCGAAGGAGGCTGCAAAGAGAGGGCTATTTAAAGATCGGCCACTATAATCGCCAGTGCATTATATAAGTAGGGAAGGAAACCCAAAAGCTTACAGCACCTGGTATTCCCAAAAGTACTAACCAGGCCTATTAGATAATTACTGAAAAAATCCAAAAGTACTAATCTGGCCCAAACCTGCTAACATTCTGAGGTCGGGCATTGACTCTTTTTTTTTTTTGCAAGATTATTGGACAATTAGTGAAAATTTCCAAAAGTACTAACCAGGCCTATTAGATAATTACTGAAAAAAATCCAAAAGTACTAACCTGGCCCAAACCTGCTTACATTCTGAGATCGGGCATTGACTCTTTTTTTTTTTTTTTTTTGCAAGATTATTGGACAATTAGTGAACATTTCCAAAAGTACTAACCAGGCCTATTAGATAATTACTGAAAAAATCCAAAAGTACTTACCTGGCCCAAACCTGCTTACATTCTGAGATCGGGCATTGACTCTTTTTTTTTTTTTTTGCAAGATTATTGGACAATTAGTGAAAATTTCCAAAAGTACTAACCAGGCCTATTAGATAATTACTGAAAAAATCCAAAAGTACTAACCTGGCCCAAACCTGCTTACATTCTGAGATCGGGCATTGACTCTTTTTTTTTTTTTTTTGCAAGATTATTGGACAATTAGTGAACATTTCCAAAAGTACTAACCAGGCCTATTAGATAATTACTGAAAAAATCCAAAAGTACTTACCTGGCCCAAACCTGCTTACATTCTGAGATCGGGCATTGATTCTTTTTTTTTTTTGCAAGATTATTGGACAATTAGTGAAAATTTCCAAAAGTACTAACCAGGCCTATTAGATAATTACTGAAAAAATCCAAAAGTACTTACCTGGCCCAAACCTGCTTACATTCTGAGATCGGGCATTGACTCTTTTTTTTTTGCAAGATTATTGGACAATTAGTGAACATTTCCAAAAGTACTAACCAGGCCTATTAGATAATTACTGAAAAAATCCAAAAGTACTAACCTGGCCCAAACCTGCTTACATTCTGAGATCGGGCATTGACTCTTTTTTTTTTTTGCAAGATTATTGGACAATTAGTGAAAATTTCTAAAAGTACTAACCAGGCCTATTAGATAATTACTGAAAAAATCCAAAAGTACTAACCTGGCCCAAACCTGCTTAGAATTGGAGATCAGTTTAGATCGGGCATAGCCAGGATGGTATGGCCATAAGCGAAGGAGGCTGCAAAGAGAGGGCTATTTAAAGATCAGCCACTATAATCGCCAGTGCTTTTTATAAGTAGGGAAGGAAACCCAAAAGCTTACAGCACCTGGTATTCCCAGGCGGTCTCCCATCCAAGTACTAACCAGGCCCAAACCTGCTTAGCTTCCGAGATCAGACGAAATCGGGCATAGCCAGGTTGGTATGGCCGTAAGCGAAGGAGGCTGAAAAGAGAGGGCTATTTAAAGATCAGCCACTATAATCGCCAGTGCATTATATAAGTAGGGAAGGAAACCCAAAAGCTTACAGCACCTGGTATTCCCAAAAGTACTAACCAGGCCTATTAGATAACTACTGAAAAAATCCAAAAGTACTAACCTGGCCCAAACCTGCCTACATTCTGAGATCGGGCATTGACTCTTTTTTTTTTTTTTGCAAGATTATTGGACAATTAGTGAAAATTTCCAAAAGTACTAACCAGGCCTATTAGATAATTACTGAAAAAATCCAAAAGTACTAACCTGGCCCAAACCTGCTTACATTCTGAGATCGGGCATTGACTCTTTTTTTTTTTTTTTTTGCAAGATTATTGGACAATTAGTGAACATTTCCAAAAGTACTAACCAGGCCTATTAGATAATTACTGAAAAAATCCAAAAGTACTTACCTGGCCCAAACCTGCTTACATTCTGAGATTGGGCATTGACTCTTTTTTTTTTTTTGCAAGATTATTGGACAATTAGTGAAAATTTCCAAAAGTACTAACCAGGCCTATTAGATAATTACTGAAAAAAATTCAAAAGTACTAACCTGGCCCAAACCTGCTTACATTCTGAGATCGGGCATTGAGTCTTTTTTTTTTTTTTTTTTTGCAAGATTATTGGACAATTAGTGAAAATTTCCTAAAGTACTAACCAGGCCTATTAGATAATTACTGAAAAAATCCAAAAGTACTCACCTGGCCCAAACCTGCTTACATTCTGAGATCGGGCATTGACTCTTTTTTTTTTTTTGTGCAAGATTATTGGACAATTAGTGAACATTTCCAAAAGTACTAACCAGGCCTATTAGATAATTACTGAAAAAATCCAAAAGTACTAACCTGGCCCAAACCTGCTTAGATTTGGAGATCAGTTTAGATCGGGCATAGCCAGGATTGTATGGCCATAAGCGAAGGAGGCTGCAAATAGAGGGCTATTTAAAGATCAGCCACTATAATCGCCAGTGCTTTATATAAGTAGGGAAGGAAACCCAAAAGCTTACAGCACCTGGTATTCCCAAAAGTACTAACCAGGCCTATTAGATAATTACTGAAAAAATCCAAAGTACTAACCTGGCCCAAACCTGCTTTCATTCTGAGATCGGGCATTGACTCTTTTTTGTTTTTTTACAAGATTATTAGACAATAAGTGAATTTTTCCAAAAGTACTAACCATGCCTATTAGATATTTACTGAAAAAATCCAAAAGTACTAACCTGGCCCAAACCTGCTAACATTCTGAGGTCGGGCATTGACTCTTTTTTTTTTTTGCAAGTTTATTGGACAATTAGTGAAAATTTCCAAAAGTACTAACCAGGCCTATTAGATAATTACTGAAAAAATCCAAAAGTACTAACCTGGCCCAAACCTGCTTACATTCTGAGATCGGGCATTGACTCTTTTTTTTTTTTTGTTTTTACAAGATAATTAGACAATTAGTGAATTTTTCCAAAAGTACTAACCAGGCCTATTAGATAATTACTGAAAAATCCAAAAGTACTAACCTGGCCCAAACCTGCTTAGATTTGGAGATCACTTGAGATCGGGCATAGCCAGGATGGTATGGCCATAAGCTAAGGAGGCTGCAAAGAGAGGGCTATTTACAGATCAGCCACTATATTCGCCAGTGCTTTATATAAGTAGGGAAGGAAACCCAAAAGCTTACAGCACCTGGTATTCCCAAAAGTACTAACCAGGCCTATTAGATAATTACTGAAAAAATCCAAAAGTACTAACCTGGCCCAAACCTGCTTACGTTCTGAGATCGGGCATTGACTTTTTTTTTTTTTTTGCAAGATTATTGGACAATTAGTGAAAATTTGCTAAAGTACTAACCAGGCCTATTAGATAATTACTGAAAAAATCCAAAAGTACTAACCTGGCCCAAAACTGCTTACATTCTGGGATCGGGCATTGACTTTTTTTTTTTTTTGCAAGATTATTGGACAATTAGTGAAAATTTCCTAAAGTACTAACCAGGCCTATTAGATAATTACTGAAAAAATCCAAAAGTACTAACCTGGCCCAAACCTGCTTACATTCTGAGGTCGGGCATTGACTCTTTTTTTTTTTTTTTTCTTTGCAAGTTTATTGGACAATTAGTGAAAATTTCCTAAAGTACTAACCAGGCCTATTAGATATTTACTGAGAAAATCCAAAAGTACTAACCTTGCCCAAACCTGCTAACATTCTGAGATCGGGCATTGACTCTTTTTTTTTTTTTTTTTGCAAGATTATTGGACAATTAGTGAAAATTTCCTAAAGTACTAACCAGGCCTATTAGATAATTACTGAAAAAATCCAAAAGTACTTACCTGGCCCAAACCTGCTTACATTCTGAGATCGGCCATTGACTTTTTTTTTTTTTTTTTGCAAGATTATTGGACAATTAGTGAAAATTTCCTAAAGTACTAACCAGGCCTATTAGATAATTACTGAAAAAATCCAAAAGTACTAACCTGGCCCAAACCTGCTTACATTCTGAGATCGACATTGACTCTTTTTTGTTTTGTTTTTACAAGATAATTAGACAATTAGTGAATTTTTCCAAAAGTACTAACCAGGCCTATTAGATAATTACTGAAAAATCCAAAAGTACTAACCTGGCCCAAAACTGCTTACATTCTGAGATCGGCCATTGACTCTTTTTTTTTTTGTTTTTACAAGATAATTAGACAATTAGTGAATTTTTCCAAAAGTACTAACCAGGCCTATTAGATAATTACTGAAAAATCCAAAAGTACTAACCTGGCCCAAACCTGCTTAGATTTGGAGATCACTTGAGATCGGGCATAGCCAGGATGGTATGGCCATAAGCTAAGGAGGCTGCAAAGAGAGGGCTATTTAAAGATCAGCCACTATATTCGCCAGTGCTTTATATAAGTAGGGAAGGAAACCCAAAAGCTTACAGCACCTGGTATTCCCAAAAGTACTAACCAGGCCTATTAGATAATTACTGAAAAAATCCAAAAGTACTAACCTGGCCCAAACCTGCTTACATTCTGAGATCAGGCATTGACTTTTTTTTTTTTTTTCCAAGATTATTGGACAATTAGTGAAAATTTCCTAA